>NC_026001.2:73262598-73297540 GCF_000442705.2 Elaeis guineensis | reverse complement strand
ACTCCCTGGAGAAGAAGTACCCCAGGGATTTTGCCAATTTACTGGCTCGGGCTGAAGGATACGCCAGAGCGAAAGAAGCCTTCAAGATGAAGGACGAAGAGACAGCAAGGGAGCGTCAGGTGGGAGATTCGAGTAAACCCGCAGTTGAGGAGAGGCCAAAGGAAGCCCGGCCTCACTCCCGATCCCCTCCTGGACATAAGCGCGCCCACACTCCACCCCGGGCACGCAGGCAGAGAAGCTCGGACAACAGGTTTCGGCGGGGTTCTCCACCAGGGAAATTCCGCAACTACACCCCCCTCAACACCTCGAAGGCCCAGGTACTGATGGAGGTCAGGGAGCAGCTCCCTAGGCTGGAGAGGATGCGCACACACCCCGGGAAGCGCAACCCCAACAAGTTCTGCCTCTACCACCGCGACCACGGCCACGACACGGAGGAATGCATCCAGCTCCAGGACGAGATCGAGAAGCTCATTCGGCGAGGTCGACTCGACAGATTCATCCACCGCAGGTCTGAGGGTAGAGGAGACCGGCCAAGAGCCCTCCACCGCCTGAACCGCAGAAAAGGGAGGAGCAACTCGGGGACCGACCCTCCCATCGAGACCATCGACTCCATCACCGGAGGGCCTCAAGGAGGAGCGAAAAAACTGTAAATGTATCACTCACTATTTCGCCTTGAATCTACTTTTCTTTTTGCCTAACGTGTCCCTCCCACCTAGCGTGGATGTATTATGACTGGGTAGGATCCCGCCAAAAACGCAGCCATGTCAGGAACAGGAGGAGAACCTCGTCCTGGCATGAGCAAAGTCAAAGGCCCGGTTCTTTTAGACCGGATGGGGGGAGAGGCCTTACAACGCCCTAATATGTCCCCACAGCCCTGTTAGGGACAGGAGGAAAACCTCGCCCTAACTTGAGCAAAGTCAAAGGCCCGGTTCTTTTAGACCGGATGGGGGGAGAGGCCTTGCAACGCCCTAATATGCCCCCACAGCCATGTCAGGAACAGGAGGAGAACCTCATCCTGACATGAGCGAAGTTGAAGGCCCAGTTCTTTTAGACCGGAGGGGGGAGAGGCCTTACAGTGCCCTAATGCGCCCCCACAAGCCAGGCTGGTAACGAGAGGAGAACCTCGCACCGGCTCGAGCAAAATGGAAGACTTCACCCGGACTCCTACGGGAGTCGGATTCCGTCGCCGAGGAAGACTTCACCCGGACTCCTAGGGGAGCCGGATTCTGCCACCAAGGAAGAACCGCCGCCAAGGAGTTCACCCAGACTCCTACGGGAGCCGGGTTCCGCCGCCAAGGAAGACTTCACCCAGACTCCTACGGGAGCCGGGTTCCACCGCCAAGGAAGATTTCACCCGGACTCCTACGGGAGCCGGGTTCCGCCGCCGAGGAAGACTTCACCCGGACTCCTACGGGAGCCGGGTTCCGCCGTCGAGGAAGACTTCACCCGGACTCCTACGGGAGCCGGGTTCCGCCCCCAAGGAAGACTTCACCCGGACTCCTACGGGAGTCGGGTTCCGCCGCTAAGGAAGACTTCACCCGGACTCCTACGGGAGCCGGGTTCCGCCGCCAAGGAAGACTTCACCCGGACTCCCACGGGAGCCGGGTTCCGCCGCCAAGGAAGACTTCACCCGGCCTCCTACGGGAGCCGGGCTCCATCCGCCACTTCTGCAGCAAGGGTTAATAATGGTGGCGAAACTCGGCCGCGTAACAAGGTCGGATGAAAGGAAAGAGCCCCCCCCCCCACGACGACATCTACGTCAAACAAGCCAAACGACCAGAAAGGTTCAACCGACGACAATATCAGTGCAACACGTGGACAAGGTAACACAAAATGCTCTTTTTTCATTTCTGATATACGTACTACAGGGCCAGGACGGCCAGGGAAAGGAGGACAAAACGACAAAAAAAAATGACAAAAAGAAAGTAACTACATAAAGACAAAAGAGCTCTAAGGAAGCCCTGCTCCCTCCGACCTAGGGTTGTCACCTCCATCCCTCAACCAGGACTGCCTCAGGTTCTCCACTGCTTCTTCTAGTTCTTTCTTTTCTGCAGCGTATCCTGGAGCGCTTGACGAAGTTGCCGGCTCTCAGCCTCCGCTTCTCGACGCCGCTTCCGCAGAACTTCGGACTCCGCCTCTGCATCCGCGACGGCCTTCCGCTCAAGCGCCAGTTGGATTTTCACTTGTTGAAGCTCGGCTGTCTTCTCCCCAAGGGAGACAGAAATCCCTTCGACAGTGCCTCTCAGGGCTTGGAGCTCTTCGGTATCTTGGGCGGTAGTAAGCTGCGCCCTAGTAACCAGCTACCTCTGGAGATGAACAACCTCGTCCGCCGCCTGTCGGAATCTCCCTTTGTACTCTTCCACTTGCCGGCGCCAGCTGGCCCGCTGCACGTCGTGGCTCATCTCAGTGTCTTGAAGCTGCTTCTGGAGGTCGGAGACCTTCTGCGACCACTTCTGTTCATCATCAACCCGTGCCAGGAGCCGGGATGAGTTTCCTTCCAGCTGGCCGATCTTCCTCTTCGCAGCTGATAGCTCCACCTTAAGGGCGCTGATCCTGGCTTCTTGAGCCCAAGTTCGGTCGCTGGCGCTCTTCTTACATTCCTCGAGCTCTTTTGTGAAGTTCGCCTTCCTCCGGCTGTAATCCATGATTGCCTTCACTTGGAGACTCCTAAAGTGGGCGGCCTCAGTGGCGGCTTCGAAATGGCATTTCCTCGACTTGCGGAGCTCGCCCTCCGACTTCTTCAACTTCTTCGTCAGGTGGAGGACCTCCTTTTTCAGCCGCTGGATAGTTGACTTCAGCGGGACCCCCAGGGGCAAGGGAAGTGCTTCAGCAGGGCACTGCCATCAGGAGGTGCAAACGTCAAAGACCGGCTCATTTCAAGAAGAAAGGCAGAAAGGAGGAGGAGGGGGAAGGAGAGGCCATCCACAACAAGAAATTCGACTTTATTGATTGAATAATTTTGAAGACAAACAGAAAGGAAATATGGCGACAAAATAAGGGCACAAGATCGGAGGTCTCAGACCTCGGGGGCAGGAGGTGGAGAGCTCGGCGCGGGGGGTGCGACTGCGGTAGCGGCGGACGAAGGGCCGGCCTCGTCTTCAGACTCCTCAAGAAAGCCGAGATCGAGGTCGGGGTATCTGCTGGCCACCTTCTCTTGGCAGAGCTCGAACCCCTTAGTGAACGCCTCCTGGCCGAACTGGACGTTCAGTTCCCTCATCTCCGTGGAGACCTTGAACTCCTCCACCGCAAGGGCCCTGGCCTCCGAGACCAGAACCGGAGTTTGCTCGGCCAAATGGGCGACCTCGGCCTCCGCCTTCCTCACCGACTCCTCCAAGATTCTTCTCTCCTCTTCCCGGGCCTGTCTCTCCTCTTCCCGGGCTTGCCTCTCTCTCTCCAGGGCCTCCTGGAGGGCGGCTACTTCGGCCGTCTTCGCTTGGAGGCGAGCAACCTCGGCCTGGCAGCGCTCCTCCGCCTGAAGGAGGTCCCTTCTCATGCGGCTCGTCGCCTCGACATAGGCGAAGAGCTGGTGACCAATCTGTAAGGGCGGATAGAGAATTACAACAAAGGCCGAGTGACCATGCAAATAAACATCCACTTACCTCAAGGAAGGACCCCAAAGAGTCCCAAGCCCGCTGCTCGGGATCGGCGCGGTCGATCCTCTCCACAACATCGGACAGGATGCAGCCATCGAGCAGCCGCCTGATCAGGTCCTTGTCATTGAAGGGGTTCTCCGATCCCCCCTCGGAGCAGACGGACTCGTCTGCAGTAGCTCGGTGGCTGCTCGCCCTGCGAGCCACCGATTTCCTCCTCCTCCCCACGGCGGGCGCGTCCATGGGGCGAACCCCCGGAACGGGGGCCCCCGTCGGCGGGCTCCTTGAGGAAGCCCGGGAGGCCGCTGGCTCAGCATCCGAAGGAATGTCGATGGCCGGGGTCGCCTGGACGGGCGCAGCCAAGCCCGTCTCCTCCACCCTGGCCCTCTTCGCCGATCCGGAGGCCGTCGCGCCCTTCCTCTTCTGAGCTCTCATGCCCTTGGCGAGCATCCGTGTGGCTTCGACGTCCATTGCTAAAAAAAAAAAAAAAAAAGAAAGAAGAGAAGAAAGAAAGGAAAAAAAAAGAAGAAAGAAGAAGCGACACCGATCAGTCCAGAGTCGGAAAAAAAAAAAAAAAAAAAAGAAGAGAGAAGAGAAAAGAAGAGAGAAAGAAAGAGGAAGAAAAGAGTGGGAAGGAAAAAATAAAGAGAAGAAGAAGAAGGCAAGAAAAGAAAAGATAAATACTCGCTGGATCCTGAGGGCTCAGGCCGATGTTGAAAAGAAGCTGCTCCCTCAGAAGATTAGGAAGGGAAGGAGCGGGATAACTTAGAAGCTTCTGGGCGGCCTGGAGGTCGTCCTCTCCCAGGCTGGGAGCCCGACGGACGGAATCCCTCAGAGACCCCCAAGGGGGCAGGCCCAGTTCCAGGGTCGGGCAGTAGACGAAGAGAAATTTCTCCTTCCAATTGTGAATCGAGGAAGGGGCGCCCTTCAGCAACCCCTTCTTACCAAACTGGGGGGAGAAGTACCACCAGTCCTTCGCCGAAGGATGGCGTTTGAAAGTATAAAAATGCCTGAACAAAGAGAGGGACGGCTGGACCTCGGCTATGTGGCAGAGAGAGAGAAACCCTATCAAGAACCTAAAAGAATTCGGGGCCACGGAGGCGAGGAAAATGTCCAAAAAGCGGAAGAAGGCAGCAACAAAGACAGGAAGCGGAAGCCGGAGTCCGGCACGGAATACCTCCTGATACAAACAGAAGCGACCGGGTGGAGGAGCGCTGGCCCGGTCAGAGGGGCCAGGTAGCTCCAGGTCGTACTCCGGAGGAACCCCATACCGAACCCTTATCAGAAGGAGTTCATCCGGAGTCGACGAGCATGGAATTGCGCCTGGTGCGAAAACCGGACGAGACCCAGCCCCGGACGCGGGCTCGTCCGCAGAGACAGGGACCTGGGGGTTTGAAGCAGAGGAACTCTCGGAACTGCCGGGAGCAGAAGAGTCAGAGGACATTTTGAACAGTTTCGGAGGGAGAGCCTAAGGGACCCTAAAAAGATAGACCGAAAGGGGAACGAGACGCCGAAGGCTAACTCGGAGGGGGCACAAAAGTAATGAAGAGAGGAGAAGCCCCTAGGCGGAGAGAAGAAGGTTGGCACTAACCTATGTTGCTCTGAGGGACTTGGGGGACGAGAAACGGGAGGTGCCTACGGCTCGAGAAGACGTTCACTAGAGCAAGGCTCTCGAAGAGAAGACAGACACCAGCGAAAACTCAGAAATGGAGTAGGACGCCTGAAGGGGGGAGGACGGGTTTAAATAGACCCTGGGATCCGGCGCCATAATGATCGCGAATCCCCCTGGCCAGTCCACATCCGACACGTGTCCCACTCCCCCTGGCAGACGGCTAAAAGCGGCTGGCGGTTGGCAGGATCATAATTGCGCCGTACCTAGGCCAGTGTATCTGCGGGATTTTCAAAGCGTCCCCTCGTACCGCTCCAATTCGAAAAGACTCCGGCACGCGCTCATTTAATGCCAAAATATCCGGAGGCGGCAGTGCGCAGGATTCGAAGGGACGGGTCCGGCTGTGTCTCTCTCTCTGTACTTCTTTCGTTTGAAATTCAAACTCGAAAGTAGGGGGACTGGTGTTGGGTATAAAATACCCACAGCCGAAACTCTCGGCGGGATCGACGGCAGCACGGCTCCACCCGGACTCCTGTGGGAGCCGGGCTCCACCGCCGACAGCAGAACAGCCCCGCCCGGACTCCTACGGGAGCCGGGCTCCGCCTCCGGCAGCAGCACAGCTCCGCCCGGACTCCTACGGGAGCCGGACTCCGCCTCCAGCAGCAGCACAGCCCCGCCCGGACTCCTACGGGAGCCGGGCTCCACCTCCGGCAACAGCACAGCTCCGCCCGGACTCCTACGGGAGCCGGGCTCCGCCTCCTGCAGCAGCACAGCCCCGCCCGGACTCCTACGGGAGCCGGGCTCCGCCTCCGGCAGCAGCACAGCCCCGCCCGGACTCCTACGGGAGCCGGGCTCCGCCTCCGGCAGCAGCACAGCCCGCCCGGACTCCTACGGGAGCCGGGCTCCACCGCCGACAGTAGAACAGCTCCGCTCGGACTCCTACGGGAGCCGGGCTCCGCCATCGACAGCAGAACAGCTCTGCTCGGACTCCTATGGGAGCCGGGCTCCGCCGCCGACAGCAGAACAGCTCCGCTCGGACTCCTATGGGAGTCGGGCTCCGCCGTCGAAAGCAGAACAGCTCCGCTCGGACTCCTATGGGAGCCGGGCTCCGCCGCCGACAGCAGCACAGCTCCGCCCGGACTCCCACGGGAGTCGGGCTCCACCGCCGACACCAACCACAGCACAGCTCCGACCGGGCTCCTACGGGAGCCGGGCTTCGTCCTCAGCACCAACCGCTGGTAAGCCCCATCCGGACTCCTACGAGAGCCGAACTTTGCCTTTAATTTTAATTGCAGAAGGACTTTGCCCGTACTCTTAAGGGAGCCGGGCTTCATCCTCGACGCCAACGACTGCAGCCGCAAGCAGACTCCGCCCGGACTCCTATGGGAGCCGGGCTCCGTCCTCAACAACGGCTGCTGAGGACTCCGCTCGGACTCCTACGGGAGCCGGGCTCCGCCCGCAACTTCGGCTCCGAGAGGGTTCCGCCCGGACTCCCCCGAAAGTCGGGCTCCACCCACGATCCCAACCGCCAGGAGGACCTCTCCCGGACCTCTACAGAAACCGGGCTCCGGCCGCTGCCGAGCTTCAATCAACAGATCCGCGCCCCCTGGCAGGCCACCAAAACGGCCACGACTCTGCTCCACTTCCTGTGGCGGACTCCGCGCAGTTCCATCATTCCCTGACAGGCCGCAGTAACCATCGCCACCCTGCTCCATTTCCTGTGGCAGATTCCGCACAGCTCCACTACCCCCTGGCAGGCCATAATAACGGCCACGAACCTGCTCCACCTCCTGCGACGGATTCCATGCGATTCTCCCATCCGCTGGCGAGTCATGACAACGGACGCTGCTCCACCCCTCGTAACAGATTCCACGTGGTGAGCCACGGTGATGGCCACGCGTCTACTCCACTATCCTTTGCAATCAATTCCCCTGACCATGGGCGGCCCACTACCAGACGGTTACAAACGTCGCCATCAATCCGTTGCCTCCTCCATCTATAAAAGGGGGACCCAGATACGTTATTCTTTAAGCTCATTTTCTTATCCCAAAACTCTGCTAAATTCTCCGTTCGAGCACTCCATTCTTGTTGAGGCAGAGAACTGACTTGAGCGTCGGAGGGTCTTGCCGGAGCAACCCCACCTCCGGTTTAGACTTCCCTTGCAGGTCCCGGCGGCGACCGCGGCTTCCCCGACTCCAGCTTCTCCGGCGCAAGCAGATTTTTGCACCAACAATGCTCATTGAGAAATATATGTAGCCTTTGATTCGTTTTTGAGTTGGAAACCATACTGGCATCATTGCATCTGTAATTAAAAACACGCATGGTGCATCCAGTTCAAAGCTCTCCATGGATCAGGAGTGTGATTGCTTTTTGATTGGCCTAGACACAACCTCATGTAGGTGCCTCCTTGTGTAGAGGCTTGGTCAGTTGGGTGGACTATATAACAAGCTTTACACTCATGTTTCCATGAGTTGTGTTGCCAGCTGTTGAAGTGGCTCTAACCCAACATGCCCAATCTGATTGATTCTAACTATTGGTAGCACCAAATCTAGATGACCATATATATACAAACAGTTGGATTCTCTCTTTGCTCTTTTGTGGGCTTCTTGTGCTAACAGGATAAGATTTCTCATAATTATGTATCCTGGTTTCATAGGAATAAAAGAATTCCTAAGCCATAATGGTAAAAAGAATTTTTGGACTTAATTATTGCTCAAGACAATACATTCTTGGCCTTTTGACAATTGTGGGGGCTTGAAGTAAGGTGTGCGAGAAATCATTTTTGAGGCCTGAGAATTTGTGAACTAAAATTCTTTTGTAAACTCAGAGTGTCAGCACCTTTGGAGATAGGAAATGCCTCTCTATAGAAGTCTAAGGATGTTAAGAACACGGCGAGCAGGTTAACAAGCTTCTGTTAAGGAGAGATATATTAAGATTGTGGTGAATAGGAAGTAGGGGAACAATATTAAATTTAAGAATGTAAAGTTAAAATATATGTGATGATTCTTGGCTGGAATACAAAGGGTATGGGCTGGGTGAGACATGAATCTTGTGAAGGAAGTTTAGAATTTATGCTTCTAGCGAAATCTACTGAAAGATTGTTGATTTTGTCAATATTAAGCCGGCAATGACTGAAATTTTAAGTTGGTGTATTAGGATAGGTAAAATGTATTTCAGTTTGGGTCTGAAAGGTGGTTGCAGAGTGTTTCTGGAGGGGATGGCTGATCTCCTTCGTTGAAATAAATCCACAGTATTCTTGCAGTGTAAGAATGCACCATGTACACCATGTTTTTCATTTTTCTTGTTTTAAGAGTCCCACCATCATAAGTAGCTTAAATAAAAAATGATTGCAAATAGGATCATTGAGCCTCGAATTCTCTAATGCTTATGAACTGAACATCTTGTATGTGGTGACCATTTCACTTGGTTTCTGGAGGCAAGTCCAATGTTTACTGCTTTTTGTTATTCAAGGAGCTCTTAGGAGACTTGAAACTGGTGTTATGCATGAGATTTTGTCTATTGAAATGAAATTAAATAGGGATGCAAGTGAGCTGAGTGAAAATTTGGGCTATTCAGATTTGTCTTGTTTAAATCAAAGGGTGTTCAGCCCCTGCTTGAGCTCAAGCCAAGCTCAACTATATGTGTTCAGGCAGTGCTGTTGAGCTGCTTAAACAAGTCAATTCTCCAGCCAAGCTCGAATCAACTATATGTGTAACATCATCTGGTCTTTGAAGCATGTGAGATTGAATGAACCACATGGAGAGCCAAGTCTAACCTGTTCATGAACTTGACCGTTTAATATGCAGGGCCATAACTACTTATCTTGTTTACTGGAATGGATGGCAAATGGCAAACAAAATAGAAAGATGCTAAAGGGATCTATATTTTGTCTGGAGAGTAGAATGAAATATGGTGTGATACTAGTGACCAGGTGAAAGATATTTTGCATGTTTTTGAAAAAGAGTCTTATGACAGCTTAGGAAGAGACAAAGAAGTAACGATATAAAAGGTGATTTCAGTGAAGACAACAACATAAGAACCATGGAAAGTTATCTGGACTTTGACAATTCTTTATCTGGGTTTTTTCCCTTGAATCATCAAGTTAAAAATAAGTTGGATTTGGGATAAATTTTATGGTAATGCATGTTTTGTTATTTGGAAACAGAAAAAGGGTCATAAAGCGATGCAAATCTTTCTACACCAAACAAATGCTAGATGGAAGTTGAGAGGAATTTAAAAGGCTTGAATGCTGAAAAGTTATTAATAAAGCATCTATCTCAGATGTTGTATTTATGGAATATGGATAGAAATGCTCAGGGGTTATTTAGATAAACCTGTTTTATGTTTGATAAGTTCTGGAGGAAGACTCATAAGATGGAATATATTTCAGAACTTTGAAATAACTGTTAGATCTCTTATGGCCGAAAGTGAAGCAAATATAAATAACAACCATGAAAATCTGCGATACTAATGGTTGAGCAGTATCTTTGCTTTGACACTGTTGGCATCATTTTGCACTGGTTCATATACTTATGTTGGATGTTTCTTCTTTTTTGCTTGTAACCCATCATCATTTGTTATCTGAAAAGAATTAATGAACAAAGATCAACATGAGAGGCAGGGAGGGAGGATGGGAAAAGTAGAAAGAGGAGGAGAGGAATATAAGATCGAGAGCTCTTTTCTGAGCATGTAGAACATATATGCAATGGACTTAAAGAATTATTTTGGGGGGCGAAGATCCAAATAATAAAACCATTCACCAATCAACTAATAGATAAACCAGTTTAAGAGGTCTAATCTTTTTCTCAATATGTTAAAGTTTATAAAGTGAAATGACTCAATGTTTGGTAGCTATGGGTTCTCATCCCCACTCCACTTGTTTTTGATTGTTCTGCCTCTCTTTAAATTGTAATCCAACATACATTGTCTTGAATTTCTGTTGTACCATGATTGATGGGCATTTTGGTTACTTAGTTCATGTGCTTCCTAAACCATGTCTCAAATTCTCAGCTATGACAATTTACTCTGAATCGTACATGTGTGTATTTCTGTTTTTTTCCCCATCTCCTTGTACTTTGGTGTTTGGTATTATCGGATGAGAGATGAACTACTTACATCCTAACCTAGTTATATATCCATGAATTATTCTTTAGTTTATTGAGTGGTACATCTAGTACATTTTGCGAGCAAAGTGGTAGCGTCATTTAATTAATTCAAGTCTCTTTCCTTCATCTTGACTGATAAGGTTGTATCCCACTTCCCCACCCCACCATGAGGAATCCCTATTGGCAACCAGTGACTAGCATCCTTCTCGACTGGCAACTAGGGACCGGCATCCATCCCAATTGGCATTCGACGGCAAGCATCCTTCCCGACCATTGTTCGACAACGAGGGTTCTTCCTGGCTTCTCAGCTGGCTTCCGATGACAAGGGTCCTTCCTGATCGGCATCTGGCAACGAGTGTCCTTCTCAACCGGTGCTAAAACGAAGGTATGCTAGATTTGTCTTTCATTTGACACTAAGGCTACAAGCCAATTGGATTGGGTTGTGGATGGATAGAATCTAAATCTGCTCCTTATTTGAATCAAGAGAAAAAATAAAATCTAAACCTATTCCAAAATTATTTGATTGGGACTTTGGACTGAATCAGGTATAATATTATTTGGATCATTCCTTCCTTTTTTTTTTTGGGGGTTAAAGTTGAGATCTGAAAGGAAGAGAAATAAAAAGCCACAAAAAAAAAAAAGAGAGATTATAGAGGGAAGCGAAAGAAAACCATATGTTTTTTTGAATTAATGCCCTGCAAGAGTAATTGATAGTCACTTGCTTCTTGTTAATAGTCTTGCTTTAGTGGAAAAATAATGTTATTGTTTTAATTCTCTTTCGAGGATTTAGATTTTCATGCCCCCCTCCTCTCGTTCTTATTTTTTTCCGAAGGTTCTTATTTTCATGTCCTGTTTCGGCTTGAATGGGAGATGGCCAATTCTCCAAGTGGCTCCATGCAGCCTCATGATGTGTGCGGCCTCAACTGACCTATAGACCTTAATTTAAAAAAGTTGATACTAAAGAGATGAGGTTTAATGTTAAGATGACTGTCTGTTAAAGAGATATACAGTGGACCATCATAAACATCAAAAGATGAAAATGGAACAATAACAGTGATCCTTTTACTATAAATTTCTTGTACGGTGCTACATTTGTATTCAAATTCTAGAATCATTCTTTACCCCGTTGTGAGTCCATAAAATGGGCACTTATGAAATGCTATACCTGCAAACATAATAAAAGAATGAAAGCTTTTCAGGTACAACTTGAAGAGCATTTTAAGAAGCTTGTTACAATCCTAGGATAGTCAGAACTTGATGTGTTCCATGGCATACAATTTAAATGTTGCTTATCTTCTAATCCTAGCTATAACATGGGAATAGATGCTTTTACATAGCTTACAAGTGATTTGTACTCGATGTTGAAGTTAAGAAGCTATAGTTATCTTGTCTATTAGATTTCGAGAAGTCTTGCCATTTTCTTTGATGTAATTTTATGCTTGATGTGTTGCCAAAACACAAGCTTTTTCTGAGGTGGCAGACTAGATGATAGTCGTTTATATGTGCACAGTTTCAAAGCCAAAATATTGCAAGATAAGGTCATTGTTTGGGCTTGAAAGCCAATAATGATTCCTTTTTGACTATGTAGGTCTTCTTTTCGACTCTTCTGTCACACTATGGATGATACAAGCCCTATCCTGATAATCATTATTTGAAATAAGCTATCTATTGGGATTGAGCTCTCTTATTAAAGATAGGCCATCTATTGAATTGCAAGAGGTACATAAACTGAATTGGGGCATGTTTGTAAAACATATTTGAAATTAAACTTGGCCCTTCTTGCGATTGAACAAAGATAACAAGTCTTTTATTGAAATGTAGCAAGGTATATTATCACTGGATAATAGAACTTAGTATAAAGATTCCAATGCCTTTGTAGTTTCTTGGAATTCTGTAACTGTGGGAATTCTAAAGGTGGGTTCTGATATAAGGTGAGATTTTTGTTAGCTGAATCAAGAGCATGTGCAATGGATTTGGATGCAAGAAAGTGGATCTATTTTTGTTAGAATATAAGGGATTTTTGCCTATATGTCTTCAATCTATTTTATGGTTTTTGTTAATGTGTTATAGACACCTGGTGCTTCCTCCTAGTATTGCATAATTTATTATATTTTATTGGTCAAAAACTTATACATAGATACCTCGATCTTTTTCTTAAAATTATTCTTTGCTTTATTTGATCATAATTTGATATATAAGATATTTTTTTTGTATTTTGAATGCAATTGTTATATATCATGTCTTCTAGTGGGATTATTGAAGATATAAATAGTAAATCAGTCGAGCCTACAAATCAAACAAAGGGACAAGGAAAAATGAAAAAGCTAACATCCAAAATTTGGGATAATTTTACAAAGTATGAATTAGAAAAGGAAGTAGATGGAAAAATAATTAAGAAAGAAGTAATATGTAATCATTGCAAAAGAATTTTTAATGGAGCCAATAGTTTAGGGACAACGCATTTGAAAAATCATCTTGATAAGTGTCATCCATTTTTGAAGAATGCTGATACAAAAGACCAACAAATATTGCAAACATGATTGAAAAGAGAAGACGATACTTGTTCTTTGGACATATATACATATGATGAAGAGGCCAACCGTAAGAAGCTTATATGAATGTTTGTTATGCATGAGTATCCATTTTCTATGATTGAGCATGAAGGATTTATTGATTTTATTAAATCTTTGCGACCATCTTTCAAATTAAAGAGTTGTATAACTCTTAGAAATGAGATTATGAAGACATATTTAGAGGAGAAAAAAAAGGTGCTATATTTGGTCTACTTTCTTGTCAGATAAGTATAACTATGGATTTATGGATTTCTAGATAAAATAAGTCTTACTTGTGTGTGACAGCATATTTTATTGATGATGATTGGAATTTGAAAAAAAAAATAATTAATTTTATGCATATGGGAGGAAGACATACTGGAGTCAATTTTTGCAATACATTTATCAAAAATATGATAGATTGGAATATTAATCATAAGTTATTTGTATTAACATTGGACATGATTGTGATAATGATGTTTGTGTTAATGAAATTATGGAAAGGCTTCAAGGAACACTTGTATGTAATGGTTAGTTCTTTTATGTGAGATGTGCTACACATATTATTAATTTAGCTGTGCAATATGGACTGAAAAAAAATTAATAAGGCAATTGAAAATATCTGAAAAATGGCGAAGATCATTCAAAGCTCTCCACTACAATTAGAGGAGTTTGAGAAGAGGGCTCAAGAATATAAGTTGGAACATGTAGAGGTTTGTCACTTGATGTTCCTATATGGTGGAATTCTACGTATATGATGCTTAGAGATGCTTATTATTATAAGGAGGTCTTTAAGAGATTATAACATTTTGATTCTTATAATTTTAATATATGTCCAACAAATGATCAATGGAAAGAGATAAAAGTATTTTGTCAAATTTTGAAAAACTTCTATAACATCATCGAGCTCCTTTCAAGCACAACATATCCAACTCCAAATATCTTTTTTCAAGAAGTTTTTGAAATTCAATTGCAAATTGTTGAATGGTGCACAAATCTTAAGTATCAACTTTTTCTTGTTATGGCATTATCAATAAAAGAGAAATTTGATAAATATTGGCAACAATCTAATCTTATACTAGCGGTGGGTTCACTCTTAGATCCTCGCTATAAAATAAAAATGACGGAATTTTATTACTCACAAATCTACTCTTTAAATGGAGAAAAAGATGTCAGTAATGTTCATAATATCATTCGGAAGCTTTATAGTGAGTATGAAAGAAAATTTTTTACCCCTTCTGTTCCATTTACTCATGATATTAGTTCATCAAGAGATAGTACATATATTCCTGATGAGTTTGATGAGATGGAAGGAAGAAAAAGAAGGTTTGCACAATTTATGAAGGAGCATGCACAATAGAAATAGATTAGAATAGATTTGGATATATACATGGAGGAACCTCTTTGGCCATGGGTTGAAGGTGATGTTTTTGATATTTTAGGTTGGTGGAAATCTAATGGTTCAAAGTATCCTATCTTATCTCGGATTGCAAGAGATATTTTGGCAGTTCCAATATCTACAATAACTTCAGAATCAGTATTTAATACAAGTGGACAAGTGATAGATACGTTCCGAAGTGGATTAGATCCTGATATTGTTGAAGCTGTAATTTGTCTTCAAGATTGTCTAAGATCTGAGAAAAAAGGTAATTTACTATATTTTACACAATATTTATGTTATGTTTAATTTATTTATAAAACATTACTAGTTATTTTTTTATTTTGTTTTAGGTCTTATTGCATCTGTTGTTCATGATCTTGATTCTCTTATGGCATTGAATAGCTATTCTATCTATGTTGAAGACTTAAACAAATCAACATCAATTCATATATTATGATCAGGTAAATTAATATGACATGTAGTTTTAAAAAAATTAGTTATTATTTTGTTTATATATGTTTAAACTATTATACTAATATCATCATTTTTATTTCAGGATGATTGGAGCATTGGAGATTGTCATATGATATTATTGAATTAAATTGAACTATTCTACTTCATACTTTATGAAACTTTTCTAAAGATATTTGAGTTTATGGGATGTGTTTAAGGTTTATCTTTGGATGAGATTAGCTATAGTGGATGGTGGTTATATTTTTAATACTATTTATGTATTTAAAATCCTTGCTCGTATATCATTTATCTTATGGGGATTATGTTACTTATTTGAATCATTTATCATTTAAATTCTTGCTCTTTTAATATTGGACTTCATAGATCTAAAATAATGTTATGGTTTTGGTTATGATGAAGTCAAAATATAGGAGCTCTAGTGAGAAAGTAAGTATATATTTATTAATTTTTTGAATAATTATTGTTTAGGAATATTGATGCATGTTAATTAACTTTCTTATTTTCTCATATTTATATTCAGGCAGTCTTATTACGAGTATGGATGAGCATACATGTTAACTAGAGAGGGTGTTGGTGATCATTTAAATTCTTAATATGAGGTACATATTATCTCTTTTTCTGAATATTTTAGATTTTTATGATCTACTTCTTAGTTTCAATAAAGCTTTAAATTATAATTATCTTTCTTATATGTAATTATGATTATATTGGATTGTGATTATGATTATGTCATCATATTTGGTTTCCATTATTGAATTTTTCTTAAAATTTCATTAATATTTGAAATAGTATCCAATTTATACATGTGTCTGGATAAACAAATATGTATATGCTTGATATCCGTGTCTGTTTATAAAAAATACGGATATGGTTGATATCCGATTCGTTTCCATATCCATTTATAATAAATATGGATATTAATTTTGATATCCATATCCATATTCGTTGAAAAATATAGATATAAATATAGATATACCACTATCCAATCCGTATCCGATTTGTTTTCATCTTTAGGTCCAAAATGATAGAATTAGGATCTGATCGCTAGCTTCATAGCTACTTTTAGGGACAGCAACACATTATAGATTGCGAAAACTATCTAATTTGGAAAAAATAATCATCTTAATCAAACATCGGTGGACCAAGTTACCTCTAGAACTTGGCGTATGATTCGATTTTCCGATTGGGTGGATCTCGCTTTTGAACATTATCTAGTCTTATTTATAGTAGTCAAAATGATCAACATTGAGTCTAATGATCCTTCTGAATCATTAGTCTATAAGTGGTGGGAACTACAAAACCATTGCAAAGAACCACCTGAGAAACAAGCCAACAAGACCTAGCTTTCTCATAATTTCCTTATACTTCTCTTCGGACCAGCCCTATGATGCTTTTATAGGACGTGAAAAAGTATAGCATGGGAGTGGAGGAACCACACAGCCCATGATTTTAGGCTTTTGGATGAGTAGAAGGTGGAACCACTTTATATAGCATATTCAGGTGAGACAATGCATATGGAATTATTGTATTTGTGGATGGGAAGAGCCCCTCAGTGCCATCACCTCCTTCAACTAGCTCTTATGTTGGTACCCGTTCACGACGTGGTTGGGACAAATTAGTGTTCTCGTGGAGATGGAGACCTGACAAGGTGACTGTACCAATTATGGCATCCAGAAGTGACATCCTTGTTTTTTTTTTTTTATCAAATTGGTTCAGAGTCTCACATGGCAGGAGGGAATTGATGGTCTCATAAGATCAGACCTGGACTGTTGATTAGGAAGTTAGATTGGTGACTAATTTGGATAGTTTTGACCTTTTTTCCTTTTTTTTTTTCATGCTAAACAAAATGTACAGTTTAGAGTTTTTCCATTTTCTAAATAAATATGGCAGGTGGGTCAAACGCTATATAAGTTGGGTTCAATTGTCTGATTTCAAATCCTGACAAAGGCCAGCCAAGCTATTAGTTTTCTGTTAGGAAGAAATAAGATATATGTTAGAAACCTTTTCTTTTTTTGGGTAAAATGGGAGGGGTTACCATCCAGAAGCAAGTTGGACAGGATATATGTTAGATATATGCATGTTGGTTGTTTAGTATCAGAGAAAACAAAGTTCAAGAAGCAAGTAGGCCCGAGGAAAGGGACCCGATCTATATGGTGTCACACTGTGTTGCTTGTCACCCCGTTTGATGCTGCAACACCTGCTGATTTGAACCTTTCTTCCAGCTATTTTTGTATCTCTTTGAGGGCACCTTCATGCTTGCCTTTGCAGTGGGCTGTCCAACTATTCAAAAGAAAAACTGTTTGCTGAGCAACCATGCCTGGGGAGGTGGCTTCTCTTTAGAAAACATTTTGGTTCCTCTTTTTCCATATAGCCCAACATCCTGTGGCTAGAAAACAGTCCACTGCTCTTTTTGTTCTTTTGTCATTGGTGTTTTTCCTTCAAAAATGTTATCATGTCATCTTCAAAAACCAAGATTGTTTTAAAATGGTCCCAAACCATTATTGTAAATGGACACATGACAAATAAATGATCCACTCTTTTATTTTCCTTGCCACAAAGTATGCACCATTGTGATCTATTCTAGTTTTTTCTTGCTAGAGTATCCATTGTTTGGATTTTTCGGTGGTATGCTAGCCAATTGAATAATTTTACCTTTTCTGGTAAAGGCAACTTCCTAATAATCTTTGCAAATAAGTATGTTATTCCCCATGACTTAAGAAGAGGTAGCTATTCTTTACCATGAAGCTTTGGTTGGTACTCCATTTCCAGCTTGATCTGTCTTGTTCATTCCTTAACATCATTCCACTGAGTAACTTAGACATGCATGTCAACTCTTCTTTACCTCTAGAACTTAAGTGCATGGAATGCTAGTTCCCCTTGTTTTAGCTTTGCCTTGACAGCTGATACCGAATTTGAGGGATACCTGGACATGGCAAAGATTGTTGGGAAGAGAATTTTTAGGGGCCTATTTTTTATCCATTCATCATACCAAAAGGTGATTTCTTTCACATTTCCTAGCCTGAAAGTTGAGCTAAAGAAAAACCAACGTCGAAACTTCAGAATACCTTTCACCAGTGGCGAAGCATTTTTTTACACTGCCTATTGGTGGCTAACTTGGAGGTCTGTTTGAGAAATGGATACTACTGACTAGTTCTCTCCATGGCCTTTGTGGTTCTTGAAAGAAATGCCACCACCGTTTGGTAAGGAGGCATTGGTTGAAAAGGTGAAGGTTTAAAATGCCCGGACCACCTACAGCTTTTGGTCAGCAAACTTGGTTCCAGTTGACTAGGCTGCGACTTCCATGGGTTTTGTTGTTGCTGTTCCAAAGAAACCTCTTCTTATGTTATCAATCTTATCAATAATCTCACTAGGCAGTTGCATGGAGGACATCTAGTAAATGGGGATCGAGCTTAACACCGCATTCACAAATGTGAGCCTTCCTGCTAGAGTGAGCACTCTTCCTATCCTTGAAGATAACTTTCTTTGAATCTTGTCAACCAAGAGTTGCCAGTCCTTAGCCTTTGACTTTCTAAAATGCAATGGAAAACTAAGGTATTTTAGAGGGAATTCATTGTGTTGACGGCCAATCAGATCCACAAATCTTTTACTGGTTTCTTTGGATAAACCTATGCCTATTAAAGCATTTTTTTTTCTGTGGTTATCTCCTACCCAGATAGAAGCTCGTAAGAGTAAATAATAAACTTTAAGGTTTGAAGCCTACTCCTTTCATGCATTGCAAAGAATCAAAGTATTGTCTGCAAATTGGATGCTCTGAATTTTTCCGGTGATTTCCTTCGGACCAATGCTGGAAGCATGGCTGCTTGATGCTGCTTTTTTCAACATATGGTCCAAGACAGCTACCACCAAAATAAAGAGAAGAGGAGATAATGGGTCTCCTTGTTTGAGGCCCTTTGAGACAGGGAACTATTGGTAGGTTCTCCATTGATCATGATGCCATTTTGCTTCTGCACATTGTACTTTGGATCCATTTTTGCCATCTGTTGCCAAATCTTCTCACTTTTAACATCTCTAAGAGAAAGATCCAGTCTACGTTATCATAAGCTTTCTCAAAGTCAATCTCATACATCAGACCTTTAATTTTTTTGTTCTTGTAGCAGGAGATGATTTGCTATGTTGTGATGAAGCAATCTGTGATTTGCCACTCTTTTATGAATGCGGATTGGGACTCTGATATCAGTGCATCTATGATTAGTAGCTAACCAGGAGGAAAGAACCTTGCTTAAGATTTTTAGAACTCCGTTGATTAAGCTAATGGATCTGAAGTCAGAGACTTTGGTGCAATCCTGCTTCTTTGGGATGACTGTTAGGAAATTATGGTTTAGCCTGGACATTTCTGTAGAGTTTGAGTAGATTGATTCAAAGAATTTAGATATATCATCTTTTATGATTTTCCAATACCATTGATATAAGCTTGCCGGAAAGCAATCAGGTCGCGGTGATTTTTCTTTTGCAAGGTCAAAAGCCGCTTTTCTGATCTCCTCCACTTCAAATGGTTTGTCCATACCAGAGAGGTCATGGTTTTCATGCTGATATAATTCATTCCAGCTTGCTTTGACAGTGTGCTTAAGGTCCGATTTGAAGAGAGTTGCAGAGTGTTTGAGAAAGAGAAAGGCTTCTCTGATCTCAGATGTTTCCTGTAAAATGTGCCCTTGGTATTCAATTTGGTGAATATGATTTCTCTGCATCCTGGAGCTTGCATATATGTGGAAAAATTAGTATTTCAGTAGCCATGCTGTAGCCATTGAATTTGCGAGCATTGTCTCCACTGATTTCCTCTTGACTTAGAATCACCTCTAACTCCTCCAGTTGTTGGCAGCTCTGCTCGTTCCTCATTGTGTGGAAGTCTTGCTTCTTCCTGATGAGCATTGTCTCCACTGATTTCCTCTTGACTTAGAATCACCTCTAACTCCTCCAGTTGTTGGCAGCTCTGCTTGTTGCTCATTGTGTGGAAGTCTTGCTTCTTCCTGAATATCTAACTACGAAATTCTCTGTTTGAGCTTCAATTTTTCTCCATAATATTGCCAATATGATCTCTATTCCATGTCTTAAGTTTGGTTCTAACAAACCTGAGCTTGGAAACAATGTTTGCAGCAGCATCTCGAACTCCTGGAGCTGAGTTCCACCAGGTTTTGATGAGGTCATCAAAGCCAGCTGTTGACATCCAAATGGTCTCAAATCTGAAGGGCGTCTTGAGGTTGGCTTATGTCTGAATTTAAGAAGTGGACAATGACCGCACATTGTTTTTGTAAGGGGAAGTGACAGTGGACTTTGGAAGATATCCAACCAATCAAGTGAGGCCAAACATCTGTGTAGTTTGCTGAGCGAGGATGTGTCTCCATAGTTTGACCATGTAAATTGCTGTTGACTAAGCTTTATTTCGATTAGATTCATGGTTTCAATTAAAAATCCATTGATTATCTTCTGCTGGTGGAAAAACATCTCCTTTCTAAAGCATGGCGTGCGAGGTTGAAATCGCCTACAGTGATCCAGGGCCCCTTCCATTGTTCTCTGATTTGTATGAGCTCCCTCAAAAAATCATCCTGGTTAGCGAGCAACCACTTTGCTGAGTTTGGGCTGACAAGCAAATGGGTAGAGTTGAGAGAAAAGAACCCTTGGTGAAAGATTTCTCCCATAATTTCCATTGCATCCCAACAACTAAGAATCTTTCCGGTTGATCCTTGGGATTTGACTGCACCCCATGAACTAAATCTCTTCCCACAGGTTGACAAAACAAGCTTATTATTGATCTGCTCTGATTTTGTTTCTTGCATGCACACTATGTTACACGCACTTTGAACGATTATATCCCTTACCTTCTTTTGCAGCCTTTTCCGATGCCTCTGACGTTCCAGAATATTAACAACATTTTCTAATTAAGAGAGCAAAACTGATAGCCGGCAAGCTAACATTGCATTGTGGAGAACTTGCAAATAGCAAGGGATGCCCGTGGCTCGGTATATAAATGCATAACATAACAAGCATTTCATTGATGAAGAAAGTTACGAGATACATCATGATCTGTTTCGATGGAGAAAGCAAAAGCGTCAAAACGCTGTACTGCACTTTGTTTCTACTGTTGCTAATTCGGCCAAAGGTAAGACTGGGTACCGTGAAGGTGAATACAGATAATGTTAGCTCCATGATTATTTTGGGCAGACAAAAACTAAAACAGGTGGGGAGAGTCTGAAAAGAATTCATGGAACTTGAGAGGGCCTACGACGAGTTGCTTCCAGACTCTTAATTTCAGCAGCAAAGCTTTCACCATCTGTCACGCGCACTAGGCCACATTTCTTCCCTAAGGCTTTCATTGCTGAGGTTGTCAAAGAATTTAGAAAGAGAACGTCTTCAGGTCTGATATCTTCTTCCGAAATGCCAAGAACCTTGAGCTTCCTAGCGCTTCTTTTCCGAGTATTTGGCGTATGACTGTTGAGAGAGGATCGGCTTGCCAGGAGGGAGTTTGTAGCGTGTGCGGTCAGTTTCTCAGGGATAGGTATTGTCTCTGGGGAAGGGTGACCGGCGATGTGAGTGATGACCGACACCCACTTTTTCGGGTTCTCCGTTGGTCTAGTGGGCGCCAACCGGTAATTGCGAACAAACATGTTTGAAATTTGAATTGTTCCTAGCTCCGCTAGCCTGCAGCAAAAACTTCTCGCGGGGTTTTTGCTTGGTGGTTTCGACCACCTCTCGCGGGGTTGATGACCGGAGTGACTTTTTCATCGGAATTATGGAGGGGGTGGTGCCATGAGCTTTCCACTGGAGAGTGACCGTCTTGGTCATTCCATAACTCCCATTCTCCATCAACATCCTCGTTGTGATCGCCTTGAGTGGGTGAGGGACTTTCAAATATCAACAATGTGAAAGTGTGGGCCGACGGTTATCTGCATCGTCTTTTGCTATGTTCTCGGTTCCTTGAAAGAAATAGCACCATGCCCTTTGGCTATGAGATATTCTGTCAGTGTTCTTCTTTGTGGTCTAGGATCCACACTTTCTTGCCTTGTGATAGAGCGTTGAAGTATGTCGTCCACTTGATCTGTCTCCCAAAAGATTAGACAAAGACAGCCCGTTCCAAGCAGACGGGTTATGCACTTGTGGCCTATAATGGAAATAAGGTGTAGGTCATTGTTGAGGGGTTTGCATTGGTGGTACGAGGGGTTTGCATTGGTGGTATGGGGTTTGGGGTCTCTCTTTTCTGAGGAGAAGGACGCTTATAAAAACGGTGGGAGTGCGCATGGTTGAGGCACTAGAAGCACCTCCGAGGTTTCTGCAATTTGATTTAAAATGATCTCTATTTCCATAGCGGAAGCAAGACCCATATTTAAAAGGGCGAGGAAGCAAAGACCCTGGTTTTGGTGCACTTGGGGGGGAATGACGCGGTATGGGAAGCCATAACGGGTGCTTTAGAAGAGAATGGTAGTGAGGAGGGGGTATGCAAGTTTTCAGTGGAGTGGTTGACAAGAGGCTTGTCATTTTGATGAAAACCATTCTTTAGCACCTTCGCGGTATGTACGTCTTGTCTTAATGGAGCTATTTCTTTCTCTTCTTCCGTATAGTTTTCAGTCTTGGGCCCGTAGTTTCTTCGTTGTATGCTCTTCTTTCCCGTTAGTTTCTGATTTTGATTCCTTCCCTCGCCTTCAGTTTTCCATCTTTCCCTCCATGAGCAGCCAAGCTTCCTGATCGGAAGGCTCTTCGTCTTGTTCATTGCTCTCCCTTCGCTTCTTAAAGCGCTCTCCTTTCACTTGTCAAAGACTTGGTAATGTTGAAGATAATGCTAGAACCTGTGTCATTATCGACTTGAGTGAAAATTGGCAGGTACTCCGAGTTTAAACCCAATATCATTATTGTGAAGTTGAATCTATGGTTGGGTTGCTGTCGAGTTAATGAGCAATTTGGTGGTCCTGAGTTCATTGCTATCCAGAATAGAGACAAAGTGGCCTCTAGAAGCTTGAGTTTGGATTAGTTAGTTATATCACAAGGATCGAGGAAGCTTTGCATTTTCATTTATAAAACATTTAGAAGATATGCTTAGTAAGATCCTTTGAGCTTCTTGGTAAGGATATTATTGAGAGTATGAGTATTAGCTTGTTTTGGTTGGTTAGAGGATTTGAGGGCTTTTTAGAAATTGGAAGTAACAAAGGGAGAGATCCCTTCAAAACAATTCTTTATGTTTTTTCCTTTTAGCTAAAACTGGTTGTTCACACTAATTTAGAGTAAGTATACCCACAGAAATCAAAGAACAAAATATCTCTCAACTTCTTTGGGTTTAGTCTGAAATCAGTCCGCAGAGTTTCTCCCAAATGTTCAGCACCCCACCAGCTTCTTCTCAATACACATGCTAGTACTAAAAGTGATCCCACCATCGGCCCATTCCCAAGTATCTCACAGGAGCAAGAATGAACTGCTCCCCACCGGCTTTGAATCCAACCAATTATTATGGCCGAGTCCCCCTCGAGGAGGATGAATTGAGCCCCCCCAACTTAGACCAGTATACTTGATGCCCTCCCAAGTTGCCTATAGCTCCACTATTAGGACCGAGGTGTCAAATATACTGCTCCTGCTGACTGCAATGAATCGAGAGCCAGAATCTCTAATCCAAATATTGCTCCGCCCTACAGTTGTCGTCCAAGATGGTACCATCGAAGTTAACCTTGAGAAAGCTTGGGGATATGGACTCCTAGGAGATGTAAATCATCCTAGGCGCTACAAAAGCTGAAAAAAAGACATTGGGGTCCCGAGCTATCAAAGGCTCTCCAACAATATGCGAACTAATGATCTCCTCGCTCTCTCCAAAATCAACCTGAAAGACTGTCTGTTTCCCTCAAAAATCCATATGTTCATTGTCAGCCAGATCTTATATGCAAGTATATCCCTAGGATAGTGGTCGTTCTTGATGGCTGCCTCTATGCACCATCTCGAATCAGAACTAGGAAGGTCTCGATTAGAAAGTTCAACTGTCGTAGATTTAATACATCCCCAACAAGCATCCAAACCCTAATGGCTCGCCCACACTTTAACAAAATATGATCGACGAACTCCTCTAGTAAACATCATGGGCAGATCGGGGAAATGGTCAATCCTGGTCTGCTCAAAGTCCCGTAGTAGGGAGCCGGTCCCATGCCACTTTGAGGACTACTCTCGAATGGGCTGCAAGCCTCCAATCCATACTAAGCGCTTTTTCTAAGTCGGATCACCTTTAAAAAGTGTGTAAAGATCTCTTGCCCAAGCCTCAAACTATAAGAGGTCTCCCAAACTCTCACATTAGGAGTATCAAACCTCAGGATCTTGAGGGTCCATACCGTCGCTACTAGTTGCTCCCCAAACATTTGCCCCACTAAGGTGGGATTCCACCTTTTCTCTTTCGATAGCAGTAAGTCAACAATCCCAATCACTACAAGAAAATAAGGTTTAAGTGACCGCAAAATCGGTTGCTCAATAGTAAAAGTTGATTGCTAATTTTTTTTACGATAGATTTTGAGATGGATAAGTATCGATTATGAAAATCGATTGTAAATATTTTGCAATCGAAAAAATCGATCGCAATATTTTGCAACCGATTTTACGGCTGAAAATAAAAAAAATAATTAAAATTTTACGATCGATTTATCGATCAAAAATAAAATATTATGTCCTATTTTGCAACCGATTTACCAACCAAAAAATCGATCGCTAAGTTTTTTAAAATATTTTTTATTTAAACAATCGATCATAAATTATTTTTATAATATTTTAATTTTTAAAATCAATCACTAAATTTATTAAAAATTATTAAATTAACATCGATCTGAAAATCGATCTCAAAATTGGTTGCTAATTTTTTTAAATATTTTTATTTTAAAAAATTGATCGCAATATTAGTCACAAATTTTTTTATAATATTTTTCTTTTCAATATCGATTGTAAAATCAGTTGCTAAATTTATTAAAAATTATTAAACCAGAATCAATCTCCAAATTTATCGCTAATTTTTTTAAAATATTTTTTATTTAAAAATTGATCTTAAAATCGATCGTAAGTTTTTTATAATATTTTAATTTTTAATATCGATCATATAATCGATCATTAAATTTATTAAAAATTATTAAATAAAAATTGATATGAAAATTGATCTCAAAATCGATTGCTAATATTCTTAAAATATTTTAGAATTAAAAATTGATCGCAAAATCGATCGTAAGTTTTTTATAATATTTTTATTTTTAATATCATTTGCAAAATCGATCGCTAAATTTATTAAAAATTATTAAATTAAATTCTATCTGAAAATTGATTGCAAAATCGATCAAAAAATATTTTAATTAAAATAATTGATCACCAAATTGATCTTTAGAATTTAAATTCAAAAAAATAAATTAAAAATTATATTAATTTTTTTTGTTACAAGAACTGCAGCTTCATTAAAACATAATAGAATCAAGCAACATCATCATCCATCATATACAACCAAGCAATATGTCTTAAACCACAAAGTGGAACAGTAAAAAGATCAAATATACTCATCCTCTCGTGATAAAAGTAAAACAAAAGACCTACAATCACACATCCTGAAAATATCAAAGATAAATAACATAAATTTAAAATAGAAAGAAACAAAAGATAAAGAGACCATAGTAATCTGTGGAGCCATTCTCTTCAATATCCATTAAGTTTAGATCATCATCCTAGAACGTAAGAAGGCAACTATAAGAATATAGCAAGTAAAATCCATCAACTCCCATCAGCTTTAACACATTATATGGGAATAAAAAAAAAAAAGCCATAGCATATCTTGTGCCAAATATATCACTTGTTTAGTATACCTCGTGTTAAATGTATCATAATCATAAGCTGTCTTTGTCTTTCTTAGACAACTCACCCGACAGATTTTCCAAAGTATTACTTATAGCAAAAACAAATGATACCAACATAATATATAGAGCCAATAAGATAATAAGAGAGAGTCATTTTTACTTTTGATTTTAAAGAATTCTTCTACTATCAGCTAAAAATAAAATCCATCAGCATCCATCAGTTTTAACACATCATATGGGAATAAGAAAAAGAGAATATAGTAATCTGTGGAGCCATTTCCTTCAATATCTATTAAGTTTGGATCATCATCAGAAAAAATAAAAAAGCAAGTATAAGAATAAAGCAAGCAAAACCCATCGGTACCCATCAATTTTAACACATCATATGAAAATAAGAAAAAGAGATCATAACAATCTGTGAAGCTATTTTTTTTAATATTCATTAAGTTTGAATCATCATCATGAAAAATAAGAAAGCAACCATAAGAATATAACAAGTAAAATCCATCAGCATCCATCAGCTTTAAGATATCATATGGGAACAAAAAAAAAGAAGCCATAGCAATCCATCAATTGCAGTTGAAACAGTAGTCCTTGCTTAAGACTTCATTATGTGAAGACCTACGTACAAAGATATCAAGCTAAAGGGATGGTAACATGTATCAATCACGAAAACCAAGAGAAAACATTCAGCTATAAAACTTCATGACTAATAATTCTTCAATGCCTCCAAGTTCTCTCTATTTTCTTAAACGCATACAATCTTGCAATCTAAGAGAGGAGCCCTGGTCCTAGATCCTTGTGTGTGTGAGGAGACTTAACTATATTTTAATTTGAAGAAGAAAGAGCTTCTTAATTGCTTGAACTTCTACATCGACAGATTCTATCTAGATTGATCAAGGATGCAATGTAGCATGCAATATTAATAAAAAAAAAATCTATCAAAATATTATAAAGAGATACAATACTAAGTCATCAATTTCGCAAATTCGGCATCCATCAGCTTTAACACACCATATGGAAACAAAAAAAAAATGGCTATAGCAATCTGTGAAGTCATTCCCTTCAATATCTATTAAGTTTATATCACCAGTGAGGTAATAAAAGTGTCATTGTTGCGACCGATTATAAAAATCTCCTCTACTGTCAGCTAAAAGCACATCAAAAAGCTAAATAGACAGGAGTATTCTTCCCATAGCCTCCAATACTAGCTGTTCTATAGTATGATCCAACTCATGCTGGAAACTATTAACAAAAAGATTTGGGATAAGAGTTAAGCAAACCACCATCAATTATAAGAAATGCAATATACCAAAAGATTTTTAAAATATGTTAGAAAGATAAAAATCTGAAAACCATTTCGAAAAGCTAAAATATACCTATCTTGTGGTCATCATGATAGTGTCAATACCATCAGCTGTGAAGTAAAATAAAATCTACAAATGCCATATCCTGAAGACTAGTCCCATTTTTATACCCTTGCATCTTGAAAAATGGATGCAGAAATTAATACATAAAATATAAGTAATGAAGTGGTGAAAATCTGTACTTGGTCTAAAATGAGACAAGTTGAGAGGAGGATGACGACAATTCTCAGGAATAAAGAGAAACTGATCATACCAAAGGGAGATATGAATAATGACGTGTTAGATCTGTAGCAGAGCTAGATGCATGCCTGCACAACTGAATCACTAAACAAATGCTGTTCTATAAGCGCACAAATTTGGTATCCTCATTGCGCTACATTAAAAATCAGATCAATGACACCAAGGAGATGCCATAATCCTATAATATCAGGGTAAAGGCTTTGCATTAGGCAGCCATTTTGTTTGTGATTACATTAACAGTCGAGTCTTAAAATATGGTGCTCCAAATCTTCATCTCTTCTTTCTTTTCATTTTTAAAAATAATTCCATAAAAAAATCAGATGGGGTTAAGAAAGAAATCACGAGAAGATTATATCCAAAAAAAAGCCTTCAAAAATCGGAGCAGCTCACACAGGACTAAGTATATGCCGAACAGAATCTGAAAAATAAGATCAATACCAATACAATATAACCAGTTTCCTAGCAAAAGTTCATATAGCTAAAGTATTGACTTGTTTAAAGCACATGGCAAGGATAAAGAGCCTTCTGATGTTCAAAATTCACTATGACAATCACATAATATGTTGAGTAGCTGGTCTTGCAGAATTAACAGTACTAAGATATGATCCCTTCATATACTCTCCGAAACTTAGCAATGAAGCATTGTCAGCAGACTATTTCAGGGTACCAGAAACATGGAAACACACTAATCCCTGTTTTGTCCCATCATCTGAAAAATGGGGAAGCTTACACAAACCAACATGGGTAAAAATGATCACCATAAGAAGCCACTCTCCAGTTTGGTATCAGCATGCCCTCAGAGACACCTGAAATTCAACAGGAAAAGGACCATCATGGTTTCGATATCTACATGATCTCAGAAACACCTGTAGATGAACATGACAACAAAAGGGACTATGACTAAAATTAACAGCTGCCATGGAGTTCCACAAACACCTGTTTGTTGTAGCTTATGCTGACTCTTCTGGAGGCTTGGGTTCTTCAGATTTTGGGTTGGTTGCACCCTCTGCCCCCATCTCAGCTTTGAGGTCATTGATTCTCTGCTCCAGTTCATCAATCTTTTCATCTAGTGCATTGCAGTTAAGATATACAGAATCCAGATTTGCATTAAAAAATGTTAAAACAAAAGCAATGCTGTATTTCATGCATCAGCAAGCCGCAAAGATACCATGAATTATTAAAAAAAAAAAAGATAATAAAGAACAAATATTTGCATTTTCTTGAAGAGCTACGGGGGAGGGGGCGGCATGGTGCAGCTGGTGGGACGGCACGGTGGGTAGGGCCAAGAGAGGGGGGAGAGGGCGCTGGTGTCGCAGAGAGGGAGGGGGGCTGCTGTCGCTGGGGGAGGCTGTCGCAGGCGAGCAGGCCGGAGGGGGGGAGGTAGTGTGGTGCGGCAAATAGGACTAGGGAAGGGGGGAGGGGTGCTGGTGTTGCAGAGAGAGAGAGAGGGAGAGCAGCTGTCACCGGGGAGGAGAGGGGAGGCTATCATAGGCGAGTGGGTTGGGGGGATACGAAGAGGGGGCAGCGCGGTGAGGTGGATAGGGCAGTGCGGTGCGTCGTGCTTAGGGCCATAGGAGGGGGGAGGAGAGGGGGAAATGCAGTCGTCGGGGAGGGGAGGGGGCGGCATGGTGTGGCTGGTGGGATGATGCGGTGGGTAGGGCCAAGAGAGGGGGGAGGGGGCACTGGTGTCGCAGAGAGGGAGGGGGCTGCTGTCGCGGAGAGGGGAGGGGAGGCTGTCGCGGGTGAGCAGGCCGGAGGGGGAGAGGAGGCAGTGTGGTGCGGCAAGTAGGACTAGGGAAGGGGGCGTTGGTGTCGCAGAGAGAGAGAGGGAGAGCAGCTATCATCGGAGAGGAGAGGGGAGGCTATCATAGGCGAGCGGGTTGGGAAGATAAGGAGAAGGGGCAGCGCGGTGAGGTGGATAGGGCAGCGCGGTGTGCAGTGCTTAGGGCCACGAAGGGGGTAGGAGAGGAGGAAATGCAGTCGTCAGGGAGGGGAGGGAGGCCGTCACAGGCGGGCGTGCTGGGGAGGGTCGATATCTAGGGTTTGGGCACGACGGCTAGGGTTGGCAAGGAGAAGATGATTTTGGGGGGGGTTTATAAATAAGATTTAGCAATCGATTTATCAGTTGCTAAATCTATTGCTAAAGAAAATATTTATAGTATAATTAAAATTATTTTTTAAAAATTTAAAATATTTTTTAAAAATTATTTTTATTTAATTTTATTTAAAATAAAAGCATAAATTTTTTTTTCAGAATTTAAATTTGCAATTGAACATTCGATTACAAATTATTAAAAAAAATTGCAACTGAAAAATTAATTGTAAAAATATTTATAGATTAAAAAATAATACAAAAATTTGTGATTGATTTTTTGGTCACAAATTCTTTTAATATTTTACAACTAAAAAATTGATCATAAATATATTTAAATATATTTATAAATCAAAAAATATGAAAAATATTGTGGTCAATTTTTTGATCAAAATTTTTTTTAATATTTTGGAACTAAAAAATTGATCGTAAATATATTTAAATATATTTATAATTCAAAAAATTCATGAAAAATGTTGCAACCAATTATTTGGTTACAAATTAATGAACCCATTTTGCAATCAAAAAATTGATTGCAAATATATTTAAATATATTTATATATCAAAAAATATATGAAAAATATTATGATCAATTTTTCGATCATAAATTTTTTAATATTGTGCAACCAAAAACACCATCGTAAATTTATTTAAATATATTTATAAATCAAAAAAATATATGGAGAATTTTGTGATCGATTTTTTGGTTACAAATTAATGAAACCATTTTGCAATCAAAAGATCGATCATAAATATATTTAAATATATTTATAAATTAAAAAAAATATATATATATATATATAATGTTGTGATTGATTTTTTAGTTATAAATTAATGAACCCATGTTGCAACCAAAAAATTGATCACAAAATTATTTATATAATAAAAAAATAATTACGATAAATTTATCGATTGTAAATATATTTATAAAATAAAAATAAATATATTTAAAGTTTGCAATCAATTTTTTGGTTACAAATTATTATTTTCATTTTGCAACCGATAAATCAGTCACAAATATATATATATAACATAAATTATGAAAAATATTTGCGATCGAATTTTTGATCACAACATATTATAGCTTTTTTGCAATCAAAAAATTAGTCACAAAATTATTTAAAAATAAAAATAATAATTGAAATCTATTGCGATCGATTTTTTTGTTGCAAAAATATAAAAAATAATTTTTTATAAACTTATTTTTATATGTAATAAATCGATCGCAAAATTGATTGCAAAGTATTCATGCACCTTATGGTGGATAATTTTACAGCCGATTTTTTATTGGTTGCTATATTAATATTTATCTAAAAATCAATCACAAGATCGATCATAAATTTGATAAAAAAAATTGATCATAAAATCGATCGCAAAAATACTATTTTCTTATAGTGAACCTCTGCAACTCGCTCCACATCCACAAAGGTCGGCGATCGACTCAACCAAAAGTCAAACACCCATCTATCAGCTGTAACATCTATACTCCAACCATCTCCTATCAACTATATTGTATTTGCTATTATTGTAGAGTTAACGATCACAAATCTCCCTTCAGATATAGGAGCTATGCCAGCGAGCCTGAATATCCATGTCGATGGTCCATTGGCCATACTTCACCCTCATCATCGTGCTCCATAGGCTTTCAGGTTTTATAAGGTACCACATTGCATATCTAGCAATCAAGACCTCCCTCCTCACTACCAAGAACTAGGTGTCGAGTTCACTAATATGCATCGATTGGCAAAGCAGATTCTAAGCAACCAAATGGATCCCCAGTTGCTTTCCCTATATACTCTAGAGTCAACCTTCCCATCATCTTCAAGGATCTAAATTGCCAATCCATGAGACAATCCTTGATACCCATGGCTACCCTAGCACAATCAGCCCTTTAAAGTCTCTGACCCATAATCGGCACCCCCAGATACTGCAAAGCCTCCCTATGCTACTTCATAATCCTAAGGTGCATTTTAATAGATTGCTTGATCTATGACTTTATTTTTTAGGTTGAAGTGGACAACAGATTTGAGGAGATTTACCTTCTGACCCATCGTATTATAATAATCCTCCATGATCCTCTTGAGAATCATTGCATTCCTCCCCATGGCCTCAACTAATAGGAGGTGGTCATCGGAAAATAGCAAGTGGGATATTAGCTGAGCTTCTGGGGTCGAATAGTAGGCATCAAGTGCCTAATGCAGACAAGTAGTACATAGCATAAGACAAACTATCAACATAAATAATGAATAGATAGGGAGATCGAAGACAATCTTGGTGAAGGCCAATCGAGGAGTGGAAAAAACTAGATGGCTTGCTGTTGATTACGATGGAGAAAGAAGGGGCCCAGACAGCTTATTATCCATCTGATTCACACACTATGAAAGTCAAAGCTCTTTAAAATACCTCAAAGGAATTACTAACACACTCTATCATAAGCTCTCTCCATGTCAAGCTTGATGGCTATCAGACTCCATCACCATAAAGATCTCTGAAGATCATACATAAACTCTTGAGTAATCAGAATATTGTCAATAATACTCCGCCCCCATCAAATGGACCCTGGTCAGCACTGATCAGTCTAGGAAACATCAGCTTCATCCTTCTTGCCATCACCCTCTCAATCACCTTATACAAAATAGTGCACAAATTGATTGATCTATAATGGCTAAGTTCTGTGGCATCCTGTCTCTTGAGAATTAAGATGATGAAAGTTTTTTTCCAATCCTCCAGCATCCAGGTTGAATCAAAGAACAACTGGATGACCTCCACTATCTCACAATGGATGATGACCCAATACCTCCTAAAGAACATTGGGAGGAAACCCATCTAGGGGAGATGGGTATGCCACTTTAGTCTCCATGTGCACCAACAACGAACAGTGATCCAAGGCAATTTGGGGGAGATGATGCACCTAATTTGTGGGAAGCTATTGAATCTAATTACTAGAGTGGAAAACACCCTGTCAATTCTCTCCTATACTCTAGCGCCTCCAAGTCAGTTGTTACACCATATGAATCTTGGTCCAGAGAAGCAAAGGTCAACCAATCTATTCATCTTAATAAATTTATAGAATTCTTGATCTTAATCTTGTTAGTAAAGGGTTTCCCCCCCTCATCTCATTAGGCCCATCAAAACAGTTAAAATCACTAACAATTAGAGAGGGATACCTTGTCCAACAAGGATAAAGGCTCATTCCATAGTTCATCCCTCTACCTATAATTGGTACTTGCATACACACCAGATAAAATCCAAGTTGATCCATTAGGTTGACAAATAATCATTATAATTTGTTGAGTACACTTATAAAACACATCAACACTAGGCCTATCCTGTTTCCAAAGGGCTATGATTCTTCCGGCCAGTCCCTAAGACTGAACTGCGTGAAAGCCCCAAGAAGCATGAAAAGGCTGCTGGATTCTGAACAAGCTTCTCCCTAATAACCAAGTCCCAAAAAGAGAGCAAATGCCCATATTATTAGATTATATAAGTCATCTAAAAGTAGAATTGAAGGAGGGTTCAGTATCCACCTCCCATTGGTCCACAACCCTATGATTACTAGCCATCTCCTCCAAAGATGACTCTTCCGATTGATCTCCACCCAAACCACCCCCACTTGGTCGAGACCCCTCCAAAGCCATCTTGACTCTTTGTACTATTGCCAAATGGATAGCCCCACCATCATCATCCCCTCGGAGCTGGTTCTACAGTCACTATCGATGTCACCTTCACCAGTAGAGTAGTCACGATGGACTTATCTCCACCATCCATTTCATAGAGTCCCACACCCACCATATGGCCACCTCTCGAAGACCCCACCTCTACCTAAAATGTGGGTATCACCGACGTCGATGAATTGTCGCCAAAAAGAATGATAGAGGAGATAGAAGATCTTAGGGTCGCAGTTCACCAGCCATCAGACACTACCTAGCCATCATGATTATTACGATTAAGAAGGCCATCCATCGTATCCTGTCCGGTCAATAGCCCATGGCCTGAATCCTCCCTTGCATCTGAGTTGGGCTCTAAATGGACCACAGGCTTTATGGTTGAGCCCACTTTCGACCCCTCCTCTCGATTAGGTGGGCCCCACCAATAGGCCGGCATCTGGGTATTTAAGGTGTAATGAGCCAGAGCCTACCTTGATAATGACATTGGGTCATGGGCTTATGGGTGGACCGCCATCACCAACCTCCTGGGCTAGACTCAATACTTGTAGTGGTTCGGAGGAAGAACTTCCTACAATTGATCGAGTCCCCTTCAATTACTGTTGCATCTCACTCATCGTGCACTCCTTTGGGAGAGATCGACAATGCGTGACTTTCATTGGCTTTTGCCAACCCTCAGAGTTCGGAGGGGATCTAGGAGAACTCGACCGGTTTGATGGCGAACTCGGTCTAGATGAAGAGAAACCTAGTTCGAAAGAGTCTGGAATCGACTTGGTTGCCTTTTTCGATTGATTGGAACTTTGGTAGCCCTAAGACAGATGGATTTTCGTCGTTGCCAGCCACGGACTGACTATTAGTTGGTGGTCATCATCCTTTCAGTGTAGTCCATGCTCAGTACCATCCTCTGATTTGCCTCTCATCTCAACAACCATTGGTACTAGGTGAAATTTTCTGATCAAAGAATAGGTTCTGCAATGCACTCCTCCAACTCCAGTACCAAAAATTACAATCATCACTATTATTCCCTATCCAGCCACATTGATAGTAGAACAAAAGGATACTCTCATATGTAGGCCTACCAAAGAACCTTCTTCCTTCCTCTGATCAAGATTCCTGATAGAAGAGGCTCTATGGTGATGATTTTCATGTTGACCCTAGCAAAATCAAATTGCTGGAGATGATCTGTGAATCCATCCATCGTCATAGACCAGCCAGCCACCGACACAATCTCCAAAATAGAGTCATTGTCCCAAAACTCCAGAGGAAGTCATGGCAAACCAATCCACACTATCATGGCCTTCATCATGTCCACTCTCGGGATAAAATCAAGAACCCACAATTCTATGGCCGAAAGCTGACCCGTGATCACCCAAGGACCCACTCCAATGGAACTCATTAGCTTAAGCTCTAGGATAGGATCACCAACTTCTCCCAAAGACCTCCATGATGCTTCAATCCTTGGCTCCAGCAATTCCATCACTCTAGTAAAAGCCCTTCGAAGATTCTCCACTTCCTCAAAAATTTTATGATGGTCCAACCCAAGGCCTTTGATCGACTCTGCACCACCTTCCCTCCTGGAGGATCCCATCATCCGATTGCAAGGAAGATTGGCTCTTACCATCCGAGGAGCTATCGTTGTGTTGCCATCTCAGTCATCCATCTCTTATGTTTGATGTAATATCCTAAAGAGAGCACGAAAATAAAAGCAATCATCTTAGAATAAGCCCTTATGCTATGGCGCATCATATCTGATTTAAATTCGGGATAGGGGTTGTATCTTTTGTGTAAAAAAAGGATTTACCATCCTTCGCACAAATTACCATTGGAGTTGCTTGAAGATCTAAAAATTTTGAGTGCTTTGAGATTTGTGTAGAGCACCGTCTGATCATTGACATTGTGAAAGAAGATTAATCATTTTTTACCGCAAAATATGCAACCCGAACCTTTAAATTCAATATTTTTTTCATCCCATCATATGTCGTGGTTGGAGCCAAGTGGCAACATTCTGCAATTTTTTTTTTGATAAATCAGTTGGCTCAGGAAATTTAGCACAGTGCCTGGA
>NC_026001.2:73142281-73262498 GCF_000442705.2 Elaeis guineensis | reverse complement strand
ATAGGAAAAAAAATCAGATAGAAAAAAGAAGAGGGGAGAGCATGTGGAGGAGGTGCCTTCCCTCTTTATTAAAAAAAAAAAACGGATAGAAGAAAAAAAGAGAAAGGAGAGGGCAGTGGAGTTGGTTTACCTTTTTTATTAGGAGAAAAAAAATTGGACAGTTTGATTTTAATAAAAAGGAATAAATCTTTGAAAAAAATATTGGACATATCTGAGAGAAGCATTGTTGTCTTACTTATTTATTAAGAGAGAGAGAGTTACATAATTTGAATGAAGAAGAGATGACTATTAGAAAAGATGATTCAGAGATGAACAATAGAGTTGTCAAATCTAAGTTATTTTTCGTTTCTTACCTATTGTTTTATATATGTATGTATTATCAGGAGGTTGAAGTGTTTGGATAGAGCAGCAGAGAAAGAGAGACTGAGAAAGCAGAGGAGAAAAGATAAAGAGTTTTGTTGAGATGATTTGAAAAGAGTATTCAAGTAAATTTTTTTCCTCATCAGTTTAGATTAACTGTTATGACAAATCATAAAGCACCAAGATTTTCTTTAGATAAAAACATCATTTGAGGAATATTCGGATGGTTGCTGGTGCCGATGCAGTAGCCTTCCAGTCCCAATTAAATGACGGTTTGAGAATTGCTTGGATTATCTAAACAACTTTGGTACAGATTAAAAAAAAATTATTAGAGATGATAGGATTGCTACTATGGATGCAGTAGCCATCCACTATCAATGAAATTAAGCTCTCAGGATTGCTTCAATTGGCCAAACAACCTTCTATAGAGGAAAAAAATATTTGATAATTAGGAGAGAAATACCGTTGGTTGAGGGATCGGAAAGAAAGGAAAAAACAAAGAGAGAAAAAAACAAAGAAAGAAAAAAAAGTAAATAGGAGATGGAAGAATTAGAAATTGGACAACAATATTTAATTTTTTTTTTATGCATCCGGCCTCACGCAATGTGTGGGTCTTCGATTAGTTAGTTAATATAATTAATATATAAAATATATATATACATATAAGTTGGGTTAATCTTTAATTTTTCCGATTTTCAAATTGTGCGTCCTTTTCCCCCTTTTTTAACCCAGGCCCGTCTTATGGGCCTATTTTAGTGTCCAAGCCTGTTAAATTATCGGCTGGGCTGGGCCGTAAGATTCTTGATCAAGTCTACTGGAGGAACTTCGCTTGTTCTACCTTTAAGGGACTGGGTGTGAGCCCGGGTTTCTTTTCGTTGGGGACGGGTTTGGGGCAGCACGTCATGTTCACCGTGAACCTCTTTCCTTAAAGTTCACGTACTTAGGCCGTGCTGGTGGCCTTCCTGTTCACATGACAACCTACGGACATCAGAGCGACTACCCAGAGCCTGGCTGCCCCAATTATTGTTTTGACGTTGGAAATATCTGACGAAATGGCCATGGCAACGCCATACTACCCGCCAAAAACCAGTACTTCAAAGAATATTTTAATTATTTTATTGTTATCGATTTCTGATCTTCAAATTAGACGCGGATGACTCGGATTTCAGCTGGTGGATGTGCTAATGAGCTTGATTGATACAGTAAATATTTTAAAAATTAAAATTATTTTAATATTAAAATTGATGATAAATTTTATAATTAAATTAATTTTTTTTTAAAAATCTTTTCGATGGGCTATTGAAAGCGAAGGAGCTATGGGTGGTGGTGGGTGGGGGAACCAAGGGCGAAGGAGCTAGGGCGCTCGAAGGGGTGGATGATGTGAGTTGTGTTGAGAAAAACACCTTGAGATTCGTTCTACAATAACTTCAAAACGAGATCTAGGACGACGAACGGAATCCAACGAGCCCAGGAACAGCCCAAATAGAGTCCGGATGGCGAAGATACGCATGAAGGAAGCTCGGGAGGAGATGGTATGGCCCACGATTGCCGGAGGAGCCCACGAATCGGCATAGGACAGCGGCGGTGCGGGCCAAGCTCGGCAGCGCGCAGCGCCAGCGTGCATTGGGCAGGCCCAGGCATGCGGCCCCCATGTGCGGGTGCGCATGCCCGCTTGGGATCGCAGTCCACTGTGGATTGCGCACTCTATCGTGGCTCAAAGTCGGGTGCATCGATCGAGCATGACTCGACGACTGACGTCGTTTGCGGTGGGGATCTGACGGCTAGAGTCTTTGCATGATCAGAAATGTCAGATATGCGCCTGTGAAGATCCAACGGTCGCAACTTTGGAGCGATCCGACGGCTTTGGAGTGAGCCGGTCAGGATCAAATGGCCGCAGTGAAATCCCAAGTTGATCAAGAGCCTAGGGATGCTAATTGCGTGATCGAATGGCTCTGGTTTGAATCGATCACGATCGGACGGTCCGAAATTGATCTAAGGTTTGTTTTGGACTCGGTATCCCAGTGTAATACTATTTTGGTAATTCTGGAGCCTATATAGTTCTGATTGACGAGTCGTTTGTTGCGTAGGGTAGCTGGTGACATCTTGATTGTGCAGAGAGCTTCAAGAGAGGTTTTATAGAGCTTTTGTGAGGATTTTAGGCTTCTTATAGAGAGATCTTTATACAAGGATTGAGTAGTGAGTTCCTCTTATATTTGTTTGATTTTCTTTCTCTCCTAGTGAAGCTGCACGTCCCGTGGAGGTAGGCTTGAGACCGATCCACATTATCTTGATTTATTTGTAGTATTTTTCTCTCTCTTTCTTCTTTCTTCCTCCCTCAACGAGTTGTATTAGAACACAACCATTGGTATCAAAGCCTAGTTACTATAGATAAGTGATACCAGACGATCCAGGCAGAGGTGGTGTTGATCGAGATTGGAGATGGAGAAGACAAGCACAATCAAGGTGGAGATCAATCAGTTCGATAGAAAAAGTAATTTCTCCTTGCGACAAGCAAGAGTGAAGGACGTGCTCATCCAACATAGGTTGATCAATGCTCCTTGTATGAGAAGAAGCCGGTCATCATGGAGGAGAAGACCTAGAAGCAGCTATAGATGCAGACGGTGAGTATCATCCACTTATACCTGATGGATGAGATGGTGATTCATGTGCTTGATGAGACTTTTTCAATGGTTCTGTAGTCAAAACTTGAGAAGTTGTATATGGTGAAGTCCCTCACCAACACTCTCTTCCTTTGGAGAGAGTTCTACCAACTATGGATGAATGGGGGACAAAGCATGTAGGAGCATCTCCATCACTTTTAGAAGATTCTCACCGATCTTCTTAGTGTAGGTGAGAAGGTTGAGGAGAAGACCAGAATATTAATCTTGCTAGCGTTACTTTCCCCTTTGAATGAGTCCTTGGTGACTGCACTTCTAATGGGGAAGAGAATCATCAAGATAGATGAGGTCACCACAGTGATTCTCCAGAATAAAATTCTCAAATGGGAGAACCCAACTTCGAGCTCAGACGGTGGTAGCTCAACTTTGGTGATTTCTGGAGGAGTAGGTGGTAGTAGACGGAGCAATAGAGGATCGTGAGAAGGACGATCCAGATCCAAGATGAGGGACCCCTGCAAGATTAGATGCTATCAGTGTGATAAGTTGGGGCATCGTGTCAGAAATTATCGTCAACTCAAAGATCGATAAGAGCTACTGCAGCGACGACTAGTAGCGAGTTAGAAGATGATATCCTAGTCATATCTGACTAGGTATCTATTTCTTCTCCACAGTGGATTTTAGATTCTGCATACACCCATCATGTATATCATAGAGAGGAGCTGTTTGACTCTCTAGAGAGCAGTGAGGGTGCTATTCATCTGTAGATAGATCGAGCTATGTGATCGGAGGTATTGGGATGGTTAGCTGGAGAACATATGTGGTATAGTGAGGAGATTAGATGAGATCCAATAAATATCTAATTTCAGACGGAATCTTATCTCATTGAGCAGACTAGATTCAAACGACTATAGGTGGGTAGTTGGTGATGGAATCTTGAAGGTTATGCACAGCGATAGAGCTATTTTGAAGGAAAAAAGAGGACAAGAGGATATTATTACCTAGCAGGGAGCCCAGTATGAGGTAAAACTTTAGGAACCAGGGGGAGTCCAAAGCAAGGTGGAGCTCCAAGTGGAGGTGGATCAGGCATGAGATGCGAGACTCGGAAGGATGAGAGGTGACATTGCAGAGTAAAATTTTTATTACCGTAGGAGACTTCTCTGAGAAGATCTTTAGTCAGAGTGGACATAGACAATGATGGAGGTGGGATTAAGTGGCCTGGCTTGACTCCCACATTTGTCCATCCATGAGATAGCAGGCATTCCGAGGGATGGGGGCTAGATGGATTATAGGCTCTCAAAGATAGATGGAGGTCAAACATCGAGTCCAAGTGGAGATTGTTGAAAAAAATATCTCAAGATTCGATCCATAATAAATCTAGAATGAGATCCAAGACGACGAACAGAATCCAATGAGCCCAAGAACAGTCCAAACAGAATTCGAATGGCGAAGATAGCATGAAGGAATCTCCAAAGGAGATGGTATGACCCATGGGTCGATGTAGGCCAATGGTGGTGCAGGCCAGGCTCGACAGTGCACTGGCACGGGCTAGCAGCACACTGGACTAGCCTCGTCATGCATGCAGCCCTCATGTGCGGGCACTCAAGCCCGCCTAGGATCGCAGTCCACCATGGGCCGCACGCTCTGTCACAACTCACAGTTGGGAGCATGGACCAAAGCACGATCCGACAGCTGACGTCTCTTGCAGTGGGGATTTGATGGCTGGAGTCTTTGCATGATCGATGAGTCAGATACGGCCTGTAAGGATCCGATGGCCATAGTTTTGGCATGATCCAATGGCTCTAGAGCAAATCGATTGGGATTGGACGGCTGTGGTGAAATCCCAGGTTGATCAGGAGCTTGGGGATGTTGATTGCGTGATCGGATGGCTCTAGTTCGAGCTGGTCACGATCGGATGGTCCAAAATTGATCTAGACTTTGTTTTGGACTAGATATCTTAGTGTAATATTGTTTTGATAATTTTGGAGCCTATATAACTTCGATTGACGAACCATTTGTTACATAGGATAGCTGGTGACATCTTGGTCATGCAAAGAGGCTTCAAGAAGATTTTAGAGAGCTTTTGTAAAGATTTTGAGGCTTCTTATTGAGAGATCTTTGTACAAAGATTGAGTGGTGAGTTTCTCTTATATTTTTTTATTTTTCTTTCACTCATAGTAAAGCTTGCACATCCCATGGAGTTAAGCTTGAGGCCGATCCACTTATCTTGATTTATTTATGGTATTTTTCTATCTCTTTCTTCTTTTTTTCTTCCTAAATAAGTGATATTAGAGCACAATAATTGGTATCAAAGCCTGGTTACCATGGATAAGTAGTACCAGATGATCCAGATAGTGATGGTATTAATCGAGATTAGAGATGGAGAAGACAAGCACAATCAAGGTGGAGATCAACCGATTCGATAGAAAGAGTAATTTCTCCTTACAGCAAGCGAGGGTGAAGACCGTGCTCATCCAACATAAGTTGATCGATGCTCTCTTGTACGAGAAGAAGCTGATCATCATGGAGGAGAAGATCTGGAAGCAGCTACAAATATAGATAGTGAGTACCATCTACTGTACCTGATGGATGAGATGGTGATTCATGTATTTGGCAAGATTTTTTTGATGGTGCTATGATCGAAGCTCAAAGAATTATACATGGTGAAGTCCTCACCAACACTATCTTCCTCTGGAGGAAGTTCTACCAACTACGGATGGATGAGGAACAAAGCATGCAGGAGCATCTCTACCACTTATAAAAGATTATCATCGATCTTCTTAGTATAGGTGAGAAGGTTGAGGAGAAGACTAGGATGTTGGTCTTGCTAGCGTCACTTCTCTCTGTTAGATTTCTACAGGTGCTAGTGCATGTGGATTTCAAAATAATTTTTTAAATCCAAAATATAAAAAAAATTAGATTAAAATAATTTAATTTAAGCATGGATTCATCATAGAAAAGTACCTACGAATCTAGTTCACATACTGAAATTGATATAAACTGATTTTAGCATGAATAATAAAAAACCTGTGTTTAAGTCGCGCACGTGAATCGCTTTCCCTTTGCTTCAAAATTGTAACTAGGGTTGAAGCTAATTCAATCTCTAGATCTTAAAGTTGAGCAGATTCTGAATCAGTAGCACAAGCATCCTATTTCTACAGATATCCATAAGGCCGATTTGGATTGGCTCCTCTTTAATCTGCTCACTTGAACCAAAGGCTTGAATAGGCTCGAACCAAGACTAAGTAGGAATCAACCCTTGATCCCCTTTTCATAATTTTGATTGAAATCAACCCTTGTTCTTTTTTTCTTGATTCTTGAAGAAATCATGAAGAACAACTATCAAAAAGTAGTTGTAACTACCTCCCAACAATCTTGGAAAGATGAAGAAGAAACACCAACAACCTTTGGCGCCAACACTTGACACCAACAAGGTGATTGCCGCCCACCTCTCTCCAAGATTCAAGAGGGAGGATGCCTAGAGAGAGAGGGTGTGGGGCTAGAGAGAGAGAGAAGGGGAGGCATGGGCACAATAATAGGTGGTGGCAAGGAAAGGATGTTATGAGCCTTTTAAGAGAGGTAGGGCTAAGATCTTTTAAATAGACCAAATAAGGGAGTCCTAAACAAATTAGGATCTTTTCTTCTAATCACATTAGAAGTCTAGCCTAAAAACTCTAGACCAATTCAAAGGGGCACCACCCAGCCTAGACCCATGCTCACATTGGGCTTGGATGTCCCATCACATGAGGCCCAATCACATGCACTCAAATCAGCCCATATGGTTCCATAAATTTAATTCAAGGGTTCTTGATCAAATCAAGATGAAGTTTCAATCAAAAAAATAAGAAACTCTTTCTTAATTTAATCTAAGCCATAAATTGAGTATACAACCATTAGAGTCCATTGAATCAAATTCAACTCAAGTGTAGGAATTGATAATGCTTATCATATAGGCAAACCAACTACAAGAAAGATTGGATTCATCCAGGTGCTAGCAAGGTTAACATGAACCTAGTAGGATTTCTCTAAATCTATACTAATTGATGCTTCATAAGGCCAATTAACCAATTCAGATCTTTTCTCTTTGATGTGTGATCCCATAGGTTCAATTCTATCTGATAGTAAGACATACTAATGATCTCTATCATAGGTATCACTGAAACTCCTTTCAGTGGGTCGAAACAGTTTCACTCTAACTCGAGAAGGACTATTGATCGAAAATGATCCCATTGAGCTCTCCTAATCCAATAGTGATATCTAGCAATATGTAGTGGCAACCCAGCAGAGCCAAAGAAGAATCTCTAGGTGTAGTTAACGTGTGATACAATCCCTCTATCGTGAGTTCCGACTAGATGGCAGATCATGGATAAATTGTCAAACTTTATCATCAGTCATATGATAGATCCGATCAGCTCAAGTCTAATAGTGACTCACATAAAAATCTTTTCCATCAATCACTCTACTGTGGCTACAGACTTATAGACTTATCTTTTCAAATTTTATAGGACTACTTCTCTCTATCAAGATCAATAGATCTCATTTAGATGCACACCCTTCTCCTACAGCTCAACCAACTATAGCTAATATCTACTACAAAGACTCATAAATGAATCAATACTTATATATAGTCAAACTATAGTAGTCTTACTACGAGCAACTATGACATCACAGGTCGATGGACCAATCATACAACTACAATATCGAGATGATCACTGAAGATTGAATAAAAATCTATGTGATTTCTTATATGGTCACGCTTAGTACTAGTTATTTTCTAACAACTATCCATATTTATCGCTCAGTGTCTCTACACTGTAGACTATAGGCTCATCTATCTTGAAAGAAGTGAATCGTACTTTTCAGAGACATTCTCATTGAGCTCAACTAACCTTCCATTTCCACCATCCTGGATAAACTATTTTTTTAGGAATATGGTGTTGCGACTCACAATCACATTGTGATTATATGGAAAGTAAAAATAGTACCCTATAAATTTTTTAGGATATCCTATAAATCGAGCTACAACAGATCTATCCTGTAATTTGTCAGCTTTCTATCTTTTGACATAGGCTGGATATCTCTAAGTCTTAAGTAACTTAAACTTGGCTTCTTACTGTACCATATCTCATATGATGTGATAGAAATAAATTTAGTAGAAACCCTATTTAGAATATGCATCGTGGTAAGTAAAACATGCCCCCCAAAAAATAAGAATAAATCAGTGAAGCTCATTATGGATCGGACCATATCCAATAGGATCCTATTTCTCTTTTGGATATTCTGTTGAGTTGAGACGTATCGAAAGGAGTCCATTGAGAGACTATACTATTCTCCTTAAGATATTTCAAAAATTCAGCATTTAGGTATTTCCCTCCTCGATAAGATCAAAAGATGTTGATGGATTTATCTGTTTGCTTTTCTACCTCATGTCTGAATTCTTTGAACTTTTTAAAGGCTTCAGACTTATGCTTCATAAGAAACACATTCTTGTACCGTGACAGATTATCAGTCAAAATAATAAAGTAGCTATAATCACTCCTGACCTGCACATCAAATGGACCACATATGTCGGTGTGTACCAAAGCTAGTAACTTAATGGCCCTTTCTCTTTATCCCACAAAGGGTAATCTAGCCACTTTTCCTCAGAGGCATGATTCACAAATCAAAATTGACTCAAATTTAATCAAGTCTAGGATCTCATTCTTTTTTAATCTGTTTATCCTATCCTCTCCAATATGACTAAGCCTATGGTGTCATGAATACTTATGGTTAAACTCTTCTCTGGGTCTCTTTTGGCTATAGTACTCACTACTTACTCGTTTAGGTTCATATTAGCATCAATATGCAAGTGATAAAGACTGTTAATCAAAAAATCAGATGCAATCAATTTATTTTATAAATAAATTAAAAAATAAATCCATCCTTTGCTAGTATAGAGATTGAAATCAAATTTTAACTAGCTACATAAATAAAATAATAATCTTTTAAATCTAATATAAAGCCTGATGGTAATCGAAGAGGGTAGGTTCCAACGGTTTCTCCAACAATCTTTGTTCCATTGTCAATCCAAAGGATCATGTCACTTTGCTTCAACCTCCTACTGTTGGGAATAGTTCCCAAAGCCAATCGTCAGCCTGTTGATGGTTGTGCTCATTTTTGTATATGTACATGAATTATGAATTAATAAAAATTATTTTGATATTTTTCATCACAAAATGTTTCATCTTCTAATGAACTCCTATGTTGTGGTGAAGTCCTTAGGATATTTAGACTCGACAAAGAAGGATTTGTCGCTGAGTCCTTGAATCTGTTCACGATCAAATGATACGTTGTTACCAAGGATGACAACGTTTATCAAGCATAGGTGTTGTGTGCCATATAGGTTGGTTGTCCTCTTAACCAAAGAGTGTGGAGACACTGGTATGGCATATAGGTGAGATGTAAGGATACATCTGCACTGAACGTGACCAACTCCGAACTATTTCTGCTATCAAGATTTGCTCCGATGGAATATGAGTATAAATGTCCCTCCGACTTGAGACCGCCATGGTGACTTGCAAGCAACTCACTGCACTTAGGCACTGAACTACCTGAATTTCTAATTCAGTGACGGAAGGCTGCTGGGTATAGTCAAATACTTGACTTGTCGGTGCATGTGTCAAGATGGGATTGACCACTCCAGTTCAGGAGCTGTGTACAGTCGTATTTCAATTTAGCAAAATCTTGGTCAGGGTAGTCCTAGTGAGGAGTCACAGGACTGTTTGAGTTGAGCACGATTCGGATGATCTGATCAGGATTGACAGTTTAACCTTGAGTCGTCCTAAACACAGGGGTCAAAAAGATGAATTATACAGTAACCATATTCATGTAGGTTCTGAGTATTACGATTGCGACTTTTTGACCTATCCGGACGTCGGGTACCATTGCTAGATGGTCACTTCGATTAGTATAGGAATTGGTTCCTGTGCTACCGGCTTAGGTTCAAACCTGCGGGGTCACACACATTAGAGGTTCCTATTTGATCTGATGGCTGGTGAAGAGTCCTACATGTTTGAGATTTGTGATCGAGAATCAGGATTCTCTGATCATGAATTCCACACATTTTGGATACCGGGTCAAGAGTCCCACTGGTTTGGGACTCTTCGATCAGGGTTACATATCGATGAATTCTGATGTCCGATTACCCATCGGATTTGGACTCAATATTTATGAGAGATTTAATTATAATTTGATCACTAATTGACTCAATTTGATTGAGTAATTATTTTTGGATCAAGTCCAATTGAATTGGATTCAGTTGGGTTTGACCCGATTAGATTAAGAGTTGACCTAATCGTCGAGATGGTTTGGTCCCTGATTTGATCAGGGGTTGGGCTTAATCAATTCCTGATTTGATTAGAATTTTATTAAGTCTAATCAAGCCTAATTAGGTTGGGTTTAAATTAGTCTAATTGGGCCTAACTTATTTGGTTCAATTAGGTTGGTTTAAATAATGAAACCACCTTGACCCATTCTCCCTGCGCCACCTCACATCCACTGCGCCCATCTGAATTCACAAGAAGAAATTTCTCATGAATTTTTTTCATACAAAGCCCTCCTCACGCCCCACTTTTGTGTGCCAAATGAGTGGATAAGGATGATTGGTTGGCCATTCAAATTCAAAATAAAGTTTGAATTTGAATGAGCAATCAATCCTTGCGCCTTGACCTTATCCTCTTTTGACGTCCCATTTATTATATGAGAAAATGTTTCTCATGAAATCACTCATGCACAAATTAAGCAAGCCCTCCTCTTCTCACGCCCTTAGTGGATAGGGATGAATTAGTTTTCATTTGAATTCAAAATTTGATTTGAATTTAAATGTGCAATTACTCATCTTTATCCTCTCTCATGGATAAGACGTTTGTTATTATTTTAAAAGGAGGAGAAGAGTGGGGCGTGTGTAAAAAAAAAAAAAAAAAAATTTGAAGAGAAAGTCTGGGGTGTGAGGAATCCTTGTGCATGAGGTGAAGATCCATATCCTTCCGAGAGAAAAAGAAAGAAAAGAAAGAAAAAGTGTGCGCAGGGTTTCAGTGAGTTTCCCAGGGTTTCAGCTAGGGTTCGGAAAGTGAGAAGTGAGCTACGAGTATCGTGAGCCCACCAAATTTTAGAAAGATCTTCAACATTTTCTTAAGCATGTCTGCTGACGATCTGCAACATTCAAAGAATCGACAGACATCGATCGAAGGAGTTCGATCAGCATTGGCCGTCGAAAGGGCTCTACAACGAGCTAGCACTCGTGAGGAGTCGATCAGATCGAGAGCTTCGTGTGGACGATCCGTAGAGGCTAGACAAGCTGTGTGGCTATATCACAAGATCAGACTCTCCCGACGGTGATCAGATTGTGGCGATCTACTACCCGCACAAAGGTATTGTGTTCTGAACATATTACAGTAAAGTGTTTACTGTTCAAATTCGAATTTCAAATTTAAATGCATGCATACTATATATCATATTTAGATCTAGTATAGGATAAATTTATATTAATTAATTAATTAATTAATAATTTTTACTGTAAAATAGTATTTTGAAAAAATTTTAAAATTATCATTTTACCCCTGCACTGAATTTTGCAACAAATGGTATCAGAGCGGATTCTTAGATATGATATATATATTTACATACGTAGATTAAGTTGTAATCTAAAAGTTTAAATTTAAATTTAAAATTAAAATTTAAAATTTGAATTTTGAAAATTGTTCGAAATTCAAAATTAAAAATTTGAAATTCAAAATTTGAAATTTGAAATTTGAAATTTGAAATTCAAAATTCAAAAATTTAAATTTAAAATTTGAAATTTGAAATTTGAAATTTGGTTGAAATTTTAAATTTGAAATTCAAAATTTAAAATTCAAATTTTAAAATTCAAAATTTGAAATTCAAAAATTTAAAATTTAAATTTGTTTAAAATTTAAATTCAAAATTTAAAATTTAAAATTTGAAATTTAAAATTTAAATTTAAATTTTAAATTGGTATATTTAGATATACTTGATCCAAGTAGCGAGTAATCGAATTGGGTTGGTTGCCATGGCCGTCCGGTCATAGGAGAAAAATAGATTTAAAGGCCCTCTCCTCCCATTCGGTGGGGTCTCCTATGGCGGTAGGGGTGCCGCTGCAATTATATCCCATGCAGATGAATCAGCAAAAGAAATTAATTATAAAGGTTCAATTATGAAATTTATCATGAATGTGTTAGATTAGATCTAAAGAATATTTATGATTTATTTTGATTGAGTTATTTTCTGTAATGTAATTAGCAATAGGATTGCTATTTATGAAATGTGCTGATCTATTTGTGAAATGAGTCAACATATTTGGTGAACAGAAAATAAAACCTTTCAAATTTAAAAATTATTTTCTAAATGCCAAATCCTAATCTATCAGCCCAAATACTTAATTAAAAGAATTAAGTGTCGTCTAGTAGGTCTAGAATTATGAATTATGACCTAAACAATTGCATAAACTTGTGAGTCAATGGGTTAGATGGATTAGGTCCATAATTGGGTTAGACCTAAGGTTAGCTTAAAGAAATGGACTAAATTAGAGTAATTGGTCAAATCTAATCAAAAGTTGAATTAGATTAGGTCAAGGATACTCTAGACTCAACTCCAATAGTTGTAGTTGAATGGGTCCATGTCTTTAACTTGACCAAGATGGATTTAATTCATGGCTACACGGTGGAACCCTATTTACTAAGTTGATCAAATTAAAACTAATGAACCGGTTGGTGTCTAAGGTAAGTTTGACAGTTTGACCAGTGATTTTTAAGCGGGAGCTACTCGCAGTGATTCGATCTCTGATGAGTTAATGGCTTATCCCCACCACTGATCTCACTTACCTGACCAACCTAGTGAATTAGGTTTTGATTAGATCACTTGGTGATTAGGACTCACCCATGTCATTAGGTAAATCAGTGTGACTGATTTAGGTGCTCCTAATGTCGGCTTTAATTAAATCCTTTTTAATCTGACTTGGTGAAGTCAGTGGGAGGATTAAAATTAGCTGGATAATTTTTTCTCATCTATTCTTTAATAAAATCCTCAAAAATTATTAGATCCTAAAAATGATTAAGTTATAGTGATAACTAAGTTATAGCCTCCCATTAAGTGAGTGATAATGAGTCCATTAGTTTAATAATCATTGGAGGCCCAAAGACCTGGTGCTTATTGACTAATGGAATTATCATTCATAATATGATAATTTGGTTTGAGTCTTTCTGATGGTGGTCAGGTTGGTCGGTCAAAGTCGGGCCTGATCATTTATTGGTCTGATTCACCAAATCAAATCATGTTAATGGTTGGACCTAACCAGATCTTTTCAGTGGAGGCCAAAGCCTATTGATTAGGTTTTGGGATAAAATCAATTACTAGAAGTTGTTTAGAGAAACAACTGGTTATGAACCTACCCATAGATGCACATGGGTTGACCAACCAAAGTTGGGCTCGTGTGTAGTCTGTGTGGATTCTAGTACCCACTAAGGAATTAAAGTAATTTCTCAATTAGAGGTTGAGGCTACCAGTTTGTAAAAATACTGGGAGAAACTTTAGACTAAAGTCCAAGTCTTTGGTATTAATAATTTATGTACTAATATAGGTCTGATTTTCCTTTATGCAGCTATGGCCACTACCCTGTCGCTCCGATCATTATTAGATAATGACAAGCTCATGGGACCTAATTTCGATAGCTGGTATCGAAAATTAAAAATCATCCTTGAGCATAAGCGGATCTTTTATGTAGTAACGGATCCGACACTTGAGGAGTCAGCCCCGAACGCTAGAGGGTGTCCGAGACACTTACCAGAAGTGGCTCAACGATCGCACCACCGTTCGGTGCATTATGCTGGTGGCAATGAATGATGAGTTCAGCCGCAGTTTCGAGAACGCCTAGCCGCAGGAGATGCTTCAAATGTTGAACGACTCCTTTGGCACGCCTGACGACGTTGAAAGGCACAAAATAGTTGTGCCATTTTCAATGCTCGGATGAGGGATGGGGCCTCAGTCACTGATCATGTACTATACATGATCGAAATGATTGAGCGCCTAAGTAAACTGGCTTTCCCTGCACGAGCAGCTCGGTAAGGATGCGATCCTTAATTCTCTGCCAAGTCCTTCCTTCCCTTCCTTACTCATTTTCGAATGACAAAGTCTACAGTAAACTACCATGGCTTGTTGGGGTTGCTGCAGAATTTAAGAAGGACCATCAGCTCCATAAGGAGTCGGTGAATATTGTGGGAGGGTCTTCTTCTGGTCATCGACCCTTTAAGAAAGGAAAGAAGAACAAGAAGAAGAAGAATAAGAAGGTGCAGCCGCATGCTGGGATGTCTGCACAGAGTTAGAACAAGAAGCCAAGCCCGACCAGAGCCAGGCGGAGTGCTTCTTTTGCAAGAAGCAGGGGCACTGGAAGAGGAACTATCCTCTATACATTGCCTCTCTGGATCCGAACAAGCCGAAGAAGAAGCAAGGTACTTATATGATAACACTTTGCAACTTTTTCATTTGTGATACTACTGCTTGGGTATTAAATATGGGAAGCCCTTATCATATTTGCAATTCGATGCAGGGTCTGCAGGTCAGTAGGAGATTTGATGAAGGCGAGAGGTTCCTGAACGTTGGAGATGGAAGCAAAGTTTCAATTCTAGCATTAGGAATCATGAACCTTGTAATCAATTCTCGAAATATAATCTGAGTGAATGTCACTATTGTCCAAGTTTTTTATTAAATATTATTTCTATAGGCCTTTTGGCCATGAACGGTTATCAATTTTTAATAAAAAAAATGTTTGTAATATCATTTTGAATGATGTTACAATGTTTGTTGGACAACTTAATAATGGAATTTACTTTCTATCATAACCTGTTAATGTGGTTCAAACCTCCGGTAAATATCCTAGAATAGATAATGTGTCAGAAGTCTACCTTTGGCACTGTAGGTAGGTCATATCAATAAGAACAGGATAAACAGGTTGGCTCAAGAAGAAATTCTTGAAGTAGGTGATTGTAAATCACTTCCAACCTGTGAGTCCTGTCTTCTTGGTAAAATGATCAAGTCACCTTTTACTGAAAAAGGTGAGCGAACCAGTGAACTCTTAGGTCTTGTACATTCTGATGTATATGGTGACCCATGAGCTCAAGTGCAAGAGGTGGATATTTTTACTTCATAACCTTCACAGACGACCTATCGAGGTATGGGTTTGTCTATTTAATAAAGCATAAGTGGAGTCGTTTGAAATGTTCAAACTATTTCGAAATGAGGTAGAAAAATAAACTGAAAAGTGTATTAAAACTCTTCGATCTGATCGAGGAGGTGAATACCTTTCTAATGAGTTTCTGACATATCTTGGGGAGAATGGATTCTCTCTCAGTGGACACCTCCTGGAACACCACAGCATAATAGTGTGTCTGAAAGGAGAATTGGACCTTGTTGGACATGGTTCGATCCATGATGGGGTTTGCTGGTCTATCGATCTCTCTTTGGGGATATGTGCTCGAATTGACTTGTTACCTTCTAAATAGGGTTCCGAGTAAATCTGTAACCAAAACGCCATATGAGATATGGATAGGACGTAAGCTAGTACTCTCGCACTTTAGGGTTTGGGGGTGTCCGGCTTATGTTAAATGTTTAATTACGGACAAGCTTGGACCTAGGTCTAACAAGTGTAATTTTATAGGGTACTCAAAAGAGACCAAAGGGTATTACTTCTACCTAGCTGATGAGCAAAAATTTTTGTCAGCCTTAAGACAATCTTTTTAGAAAAGAAATTCCTTGATGAAGGGACTGTTGCCTCTAAGGTCGAACTTGACGAAGTTCGACAGGTGAAAAATCTGACGCAAGTTGCTAAACCTGAACCGGATTTGATTAGATCATATTCGGAGCCCATTGTTCAAGCACCCTTAAGGCGATCTGGTAGAGTACCACGTCAACCGGACAGATACTATGGTTTCTTGGTCCGGGACGACGATCCTATCGAACTTGATGAAAATGATGAGGATCCGATCACCTACATGGATGCAATGCAGAGACCTGACTCTGAGAAATGGCTAGAGGCCATGAAATCCGAAATGGAGTCCATGAAGGTCAATGATGTGTAGACATTGGTTGACCCACCCGAAGGAGTAAAACCTATAGGGTGTAAGTGGGTCTTTAAGAGGAAGAGGGGCGCAGACGGAAATGTAGAAACCTATAAAGCCCATCTGGTTGCCAAGGGATATCATTAACGTTATGGTATAGACTATGATGAGATATTTTCTCCTATGGCAATGCTCAAATCTATTCGGATTATGCTTACATTAGCTGCCCATCTGGACTATGAAATCTGACAGATGGATGTGAAGACAGCTTTCCTAAACGGAGAGCTGGACGAAGAGGTGTATATGATATAACCTGAAGAGTTCATATCCACAGATGAGTCTAAGGTGTGCAGACTACAGAGATCTATTTATGGACTTAAGCAGGCATCCCGGAGTTGGAACATACATTTTGATAGGACGATCAAGACGTATGGCTTCGTTAAGAATGGAGAAGAGCCCTGCATTTATAAGTGGGCTAATGATCTAGTAGTAGTATTTCTTGTATTGTATGTGGATGACATTCTCTTAATCGAGAATGATGTCCCTGCATTACAGGGAATAAAGATTTGGCTATCGTCGACCTTCAGAAGATCGATGGGAAGGAGAACCTAGCTGACCCATTCACTAAAGCCATTGCGGTGAAGGAGTTCGACAACTACAAGTCGAAGATGGGTATTAGATACTGCACCGATTGGCTTTAGGCCAAGTGAAGATTATTGGGAATAGTGTCCCAAAATCAATCATCAGTCTGTTGACAGTTGTGCTCATTTTTGTATATGTACATGAATTATAATTAATAAAAATTATTTTAGTATTTTTTATCACAAAATGTTTCATCTTCTAATGAACTCCTATATTGTGGTGAAGTCCTTAGGACTATTTAGACTTGACAAAGGAGGATTTGTCGTTTAGTCCTTAAATCTGTTCGTGATCAAATGATACGTTGTTACCAAGGACGACAACGTTTATCAAGCATAGGTCGTTGTGTGTCATATAGGTTGGTTGTCCTCTTAACCAAAGAGTTGGAGACACTGGTATGGCATACAGGTGAGATTAAGGGTACATCTGCACTGAACGTGACCAACTCCGAGCTATTTCTGCTGTCAAGATTTGCTCCAATGGAATATGAGTATAAATGTCCCTCCGATCTGAGACCGCCACGGTGACTTGCAAGCAACTCACTGCACTTAGGCACTGGACTACTTGAATTTCTAATTCAGTGACGGAAGGCTGCTGGGTGTAGTCAAGTACTTGACTTATCGGTGCGTATGTCAAGATGGGATTGACCACTCCAGTTCAGGAGCTGTGTACAATCGTGTTTCAATTTAGTAAAACCTTGGCCAGGGTAGTCCTAGTGAGGAGTCACAGGACTGTTTGAGTTGAGCACGACTCGGATGATCTGATCAGGATTGACAGTTTAACCTTGAGTCGTCCTAAACACAGGGGTCAAAAGGATGAATTATATAGTAACCATATTCACGTAGGCTCTGAGTGTTGCGATTGTGACTTTTCGACCTATCCAGATGTCGGGTACCATTACTAGATGGTCACTTCGATTAGTACAGGAATTGGTTCCTGTGCTACCGGCTTAGGTTCGAACCTGCGGGGTCACACACATTAGAGGTTCTTATCTGATCTGATGGCTGGTGAAGAGTTCTACATGTCTGGATTCTGTGATTGAGAATCAGGATTCTCTGATCATGAATTTCACACATTTTGGGTACCGGGGTCAAGAGTCCCACTGGTTTGGGACTCTTCGATCAGGGTTACATATCGATGAATTTTGATACCCGATTACCCATCGGATTTGGACTCAATATTTATAAGAGATTTAATTAGTGATTTGATCGCTAATTGACTCAATTTGATTGAGTAATTATTTTTGGATCAAGTCCAATTGAATGGGATTCAGTTGGGTTTGACCCGATTAGGTTAAGAGTTGACCTAATCGTCGAGATGGTTTGGTCCTGATTTGATCAGGGGTTGGGCTTAATCAATTCCTGATTTGATTAGAATTTTATTAAGCCTAATTAAGCCTAATTAGGTTGGGTTTAAATTATTTAATTGGGCCTAACTTATTTGGTTCAATTAGGTTGGTTTAAATAATGAAACCACCTTGACCCATTCTCCCTGCGCCACCTCACATCCACTGCGCCCATTTGAATTCACAAGAAGAAATTTCTCATGAATTTTTCTCATGCAAAGCCCTCCTCATGCCCCACTTTTGTGTGCCAAATGAGTGGATAAGGATGATTGGTTGGCCATTCAAATTCAAAATAAAGTTTGAATTTGAATGAGCAATCAATCCTTGCGCCTTGACCTTATCTTCTTTTGACGCCCCATTTATTACACGAGAAAATATTTCTCATGAAATCACTCACGCACAAATTAAGCCAAGCCCTCCTCTTCTCATGCCCTTAGTGGATAGGGATGAATTAGTTTCCATTTGAATTCAAAATTTGATTTGATTTCAAATGTGCAATTACTCATCTTTATCCTCTCTCGTGGATAAGACGTTTGTTATTGTTTTAAAAGGAGGAGAAGAGTGGGCATGTGTAAAAAAAAAAAAAAAAGAAAATTTTTGAGAGGAAGTTTGGGCGTGAGGAATCTTTGTGCATGAGGTGAAGGTCCATATCCTTTCGAGAGAAAAAGAAAGAAAAGAAAGAAAAAGTGTGCGCAGGGTTTTAGTGAGTTTCCCAGGGTTTCAGCCTGAGGTTCGGGAAGTGAGAAGGTGAGCTACGAGTGTCATGAGCCCACTAAATTTTAGGAAGATCTTCAACATCCTCTCAAGCATGTCTGCTGATGATCCAGAATATCTAAAGAATCGACAGACATCGATCGAAGGAGTTCGATCAGCATCGACCGTCGAAAGGGCTCTACAACGAGCTAGCACTCGTGAGGAGTCGATCATATCGAGAGCTTCGTGTGGATGATCCGCAGAGGCTATACATGCTGTGTGGTTGCATTGCGATGATCAGACTCTCCCAACGGTGATCAGATTACGGCGATCTACTATCCGCACAAAGGTATTGTGTTCTGAACACATTACAGTAAAGTGTTTATTGTTCAAATTCGAATTTTAAATTTAAATACATGCATGCTATATATTATATTTGGATCCTAGTGTAGGATAAATTCATGTTAATTAATTAGATTAATTAATAATTTTTACTATAAAATAGTGATTTTGAAAAAATTTTAAAATTACCATTTTACCCTTACACTGAATTTCGTAACACCTACTTCTTATTAGATCCTGTATTGAAATATATATATGAGCACTAAAATCAGAATCCAATACTCATCTAGAAAGAGAAGAAATCATTAGGTTAGATTCTATTACGAGCATATCTTCAAAAGGTGGCTCTTCCTTTTTCTTCTTTAGGCCCTCCAGGTAAGAAAGACAGTTTCTCCAATTGCCATCGGAGTTGCAATAGAAATACTTTTCCTTCTCCACAGCCTTCTTCGGAGCGTCCCTCTTAGGTTTGCTCTTTTTCTTCTACTTCTTCGCAGGCTTATTCTTTTTCTTTTCTTAAGATCTTTTCTTGAAGATGTACGCTCAATAGCAAGAATAGAACTCCTTGAACTTTTCAAGGTACCCTCAGTAGTGACCAATATGTTGCCCAACTTGGATAAGTTGCAATCTAATTTGTTCATATAGTAATTTACAATAAACTATCTATACGAACTAGTAAGAGATTGGAGGATCAAATCTACCTTCAACTCCTTTTGCATAGTAAGTTCGAGCTTCTCAAGTACCTCAAGGTCCTTAATCATTGTCATATAATGATCGTGGACTGACTGTCTCTCGTGCATCTTCATACTAAACAACCATTTAGATAATTCAAAGTGCGTGGTCTGACTCTGCTCACCATACAACTCTTACAGGTGAGTGATCATGGCATAGGCAGTGGGCATGTGCTCAAGCTAGCTCTGCAACTCATTTGACATGAAAGCCAACACATAGCACTTTATCTTAAGATCATCCTCTATCCACTTATTCAGAGTAGCTCTTTGCTCTGTCGTATGATGAGCTGGTAAAGCTGGAGTGTCCTGATTGAGTACATATCTAATTTTCTCAGATGTCAGGACTATCCTAAAGTTTTTGAGCCAGTCCTTAAAATTTATACCGATCAGATAGTTGGTTTCAAAGATGCGAGCTAAAGAGTTAGAGACCGACATTATTTATTTACGAGAGTAGAGATTTTAGTTAGATATTTATACTTAAAATTATATTTACTCTAGAGACTTTTAGATGCAAATAGACTTCTACTAATTTTTCGGATTCTGACACTCTCTAGGTGGAAAATGAAAATTCGACACGACCATGCAAGGCTTTTAGTAGGTGCTACGACCTCACTGATGCCATGCATCTCATCTAATAGTTATTGGTAACACAGACACCGATGCGTAGGCAACTCTTTGCCAAAATGCTTCTCCAAGTATATTACAATGACTTGGTCTCTAAGTCATGTGAGCTCAGATAATACATATTGCCCCCACTTCTTAGTTAAGCCAGATCCACCATTCACAAGCAAGTGTGATGCCATCATTGAGTCCCTCAGATAACACATATTGGGCCTCGAAATCTATCTTCACCTTGGAGCAACTTTTTGCTAGTAGAGTAGTTGCATATTCTCGATGCAACTGAACCACTGTAACTAATTGAGAACAGTCAATGCCAGTAAGATGCCTGCAACTCTACAATAGTGGAAGACTATGAGGTTAATATTAATTGGGGAGGTTTAGGTCAGATCTCATCTAATCAGTCATTATATGACAGATCTAACTGGCATGGGCTAAATCAAAATGTCTTAGTAACTAATGAACCCAATCATCTAATTGGCCAAGTAAGTATGATCGATGGGAGGGTACACCATTAACTTTCCATAGACTACAAATTATCTAGGTAAGTAGTCTTCCAATTAAAAATTATCAATTGAGACTTGCCTTAGACACTAAATGACTTATTAGTTTCAATTAGTCAACTTAGGTGAATCGGATTCGAGCCATAAAGCCGAATTAGGTCTTAGGTTGACTTAATTCTACACATGAGATTTTATCGACTCAATCTACAACACTTGTAGAATCATAAGCTCAATTGATCTAATCCAAATTAATACTTGACTTGATTTGATTAATAGCTACATCAACTTTGATCTAATATGATCTAATCATAACCTTAGATACAATCTAATTACATGACCTAATGCAAAACTATCCATGCCCAATGATTCATGCACACACAATTTCAGATCATAAAATAATTTTCAGATCTAAATATATTGTATGAAAAGTAAGTTTTTGATTCTTAAAATACTTTCAGAACATACATACAATCATATATCATATATATAAAATATTTTAGATTTTTCAAAAATTATTTTCAGATCTAAACATACCATCATATAAAGCATACATAAAAAATTTAGATCGTAAAAATTTAATTTCTATCCTATGCATGCTTTCATATATTGGATATATGATTAAAAATCAGATCTAAGATACCTTTCAGATCTGAACATAAAAACATACATCTCATGTATGAATTAAAATCAAAATTTTTAAAAATAATTTTTAAAATTTTTATACTACTTTCATATATGTGACATGTGACTTTGATACTACTGTTAGATTTCTACGGTGCTAGTGCATGTGAATTTTAAAATAATTTTTTAAATCTAAAATACAGTAAAAATTAGATTAAAATAATTTAATCTAAGCATGCATTAATCATATGAAAATACCTATGGATATAGTTCATATGCTAAAATTGATATAAACTGATTTTAGCATGAATAATAAAAAACTATGATCAAGTCGCGCACCTGAATCGCTTTCCCTTTGCCTCAAAACTGTAACTGAGGTTGAATCCAATTCAATCTCTGTATTTCAAGGTTGAGCAGATTCTAAATCAATAGCACAAGCATCCTACCTCTATAGATATCCATACAAGATCGATCTGAATTGGCTCCTCTTGAATCCACTCACTTGAACCGAAGGCCTGAATAGGCTCGAACCAAGCCTAAATAGGAATCAACCGTTGATCCCCTTTTCACAATTCTTGATTGAAATCAACCCTTGATCTTTTTTTCTTGATTCTTGAAGAAACCAAAAAGAATAATAATCAAGAAGTGATTGTAACTACCACCCAACAACTTTGGGAGGATGAAGAAAAAACACCAAGAACCTTTGGCGCCAACATTTGACACCAACAAGGTGGTTGCTACCCACCTCTCTCCAAGATCCAAGAGGGAGGACATCTAGAGAGAGGGGGCATGGGGCCAGAGAGAGAGAGAGGGAGGTGTGGGCACAATAATAAGTGGTGGCAATGAAGGGATGTTATGAGCTTTTTAAGAGAGGTAGGGTAGGATCCTTTAAATAGACCATATAATGGAGTCCTAAACAAATTAAGATCCTCTCTTCTAATCACATTAGAAGTCCTAGTCTAAAATATTTTGGACCAATTCAAAGGGGCACCAACCAGCCTAGACCAACACCTATATTGGGCTTTGGAGTCCCATCATATAGGGCCCAATTATGTACACTCAAATCAGCCCATATAGTTCCATAAATTTAATTTAAGGATTCTTGATCAAATCAAGATGAATTTTCAATCAAAAAAATCAAAAAATTCTTTCTTGATTTAATCCAAACCATAAATTGAGTATCCAAACATTGGAGTCCATTGAATCAAATTCAATTCAAGTATAGAAATTGATTAATGCTTATCATATTGGCAAACCAACTACAAAAAGAGTTAGATTCACCCAGATGTTAGCAAAGTTAATATGAATCTAATAGGATTTCTCTAAATCCATACTAATTGGTGCTTTATAAGCCCAATTAACCAATCCAGATCTTCTTGCTTTGATGTATGACTCTATAAGTTTAATTCTGTCTGATAGTGAGACATATCAATTATCTCTATCATAGGTATGACTGAAATCTCTTTCAGTAGGTCGAAACAATTTCACTCTAACTCGACAAAGACTATTGATCCAAAATAATCCTATTGAGCTCTCACAATCTATCAGTGACATCTAGCAATATATAGTGGTAATCCAACAGAATCGAAGAAGAGTCTCTAGATATAGTTAACATGTGATACAGTTCCTCTATCGTGATCCTGACTAGATGGTAAGTCATGGATAAATCGTCAAACCTCATCATTAGTCATATAATAGATCTGATTAGCTCAAGTTCAATAGTGATTTCAAATAAAAATTTTTTTCCATCAATTACTTTGTTGTGGCTACAGACTTGTGGACTTATCTTTTTAAATTTTATAAGACCATTTCTCTCAATCAAGATCAATAGATCCCATCTAGATACACATTCTGCTCCTACAGTTCAACCAATTGTAGCCAACATCCACTACAAAGACTCATAAATGAATCAATGCTTATGTGTAGTCAAACTATAGTAGCCTTATTGCAAGCAACCATGACATCGTAAGTCGAAGGATCAATCACATAACTACAGCATCAAGATAATCACTAACGATTGAATAGAAATCTATGTAATCTCTCATATGTCACGCTCAGTACTAGTTTTCTCTAATAACTATCCGACTTGCTGCTCAATGTCTCTACACTGTATACTAAAGGCTCATCTACCTCGAAAGAAGCGAACCGTGTATCAGTCTATATAGATTGATCATCATCCCCATGACTATCCTATGATTGGGAGCAATTTAAGAATTGATTATACATGCTTCTAATTCTCAATACTTGAAAATATATATATCATAACAATAATTTCATGAATGATTCAAAGATACAAAATACTTGAATGGAAAAAGAAAACTTGCCTTTTATTGATCAAATCAATAGTTTAAGTACAATTTATATCATAGAATAAAAAATGTGTCAGCCAACAATTGATTTTTAAGACATACATATAACACCTCTTCATATGAGTCATTGGTAATTGCACTTCTAGTGGAAAGAGCATTATCAAGATAGACGAGGTCACCATGGTGATTCTTCAGAATGAGGTTCTCAAGAGGGAGAACCCAACTTCAAGCTCAAGCAATGGCAGCTCATCTTTGGTGATTCTAGAGGATCAGGTGGTAGCAAATAGAGCGATAGAAGATCACGAGGAGGATGATCCAGGTCCAAGACGAGGGACCCCAGCAAGATCAGGTGCTACTGGTGAGATGAGTTGGGACATCGTGTCAGAGATTATTCTCAACTCAAAAATCGGATGAGGACTACTACAGCGACGACTAGTAGCGAGTTAGAGGATGATATTCTAGTGATATCTGATGAGGTATTTACTTCTTTCTAGCAGTGAATTTTAATTTTGTATGTACCTATCATGTATGTTGTAGAGAGGAGCAGTTTGACTTCCTGAAGAACAATGAGAAAACTGTTTATCTACCGGATAGATCGAGCTGTACGATCAGAGGTATCGGAATGGTCAGCTGGAGGATATATGATGGTGCAGTGAGGAGATTGGGCGAGGTCCGATACATATTCAATTTCAGATGAAATCTTATCTCACTGAGCAGATTGAATTCAAATGGCTACAAGTGGGTAGCTGGTGATGAAATCTTGAAGGTTATGCACGACGATAGAGTTATTCTGGAGGAAAAGAAGAGGATGAGAGGATATTACTACCTGACAGGGAGCCCAGTATAAGGTGAAGCTTCAGGAGTCAGAAGGAGTCCAGAGTGAGATGGAGCTCCAGATGGAGGTGGATCTGGCATAAGGTGCGAGACTCGGGAGGATGAGAGACGACATCGCAGAGTAAAGTTTCTATTACTGCAGAAGACTTTTCTGAACAGATTTTTGGTTAGAGTGAATATAGTCCATGATAGAGGTGGGATTGAGTGGCTTGGTGAGACTCAATTTGCTCATCCATGCGACAACAGGCGTGCCTCAGGCATGGGAGCGAGACAGATCATAAGCTCTCAGAGATAGGTGGAGGTCAAATATCGAGTCGAGATGGAGATTTTTGAAAAAAATATCTTGAGATTTGATCAATAATAAGTTCAAAACGAGGTCCAAGACGATGAACAAAATCCAATGAGTCCAAGAACAGTCCAAATAGAGTTCGGATGGTGAAAATACATATGAAAAAATTTCGAAAGGAGATGGTACACCATACGGGCCGGCGGCGGTGCGGGCAAGCTCGGTAGCATGCTGTCGCTGGGCCAATAGCACATTGGGCTGGCCCAGGCACATGCATGGCCCGCGCATGAGGGCGCCCAGGCCCGCTTGGGATCAAAGTCAATCGTGGACTGCGCACTCTATCGCAACTCACAGTTGGGTGCATGGATCGGAGCACGATCCGACGGGTGATGTTGCTTGCACTAGGGATCTGACGGTTGGAGTCTTTGCGGATCGAATGAGTCAGATACGTGCCTGTGAGGATCCGACGGCTACAGTTTTGATGTGATCCGACGGCTCTGGGGCGAGCCGATCAGGATCAAACGGTCGTGGTGAAATCTCAGGTTGATCAAGAGCTTGGGGATGCTGATTGCGCGATCAAACGGCTCTGGATCGAGCCAGTCACAATGGAACAGTCCAAAATTGATCTAGAATTTGTTTTAGACTTGGTATCCTAGTGTAATACTATTTTGATGATTCTATAGTCTATATAGCTCCGATTGATGAGTCGTTTATTGCGTAGGATAGCTGATGATGTCTTGATCGTGCAGAGAAGCTTCAAGAGAGATTTTAGAGAGCTTTTGTGAAGATTTTAAGACTTCCTATTGAGAGATTTTGTATAAGGATTGAGCGGTGAGTTTCTCTTATATTTTATTTGATTTTCTTTCTCTTATAATGAAGCTTGCATGTCTCATGGAGATAGGCTTGAGGCCGATCCATGTTACTTTGATTTGTTTGTGATGTTTTTCTCTTTCTTTCTTCTTTTTCCTTCCTCAATAAATGGTATTAGAGCACAACAAGTGGAAGAGGGATGGGGGATCGAGGGCAAAGGAGCTGCGGATGGATGGGTGGTGGAGCCATGGGTGGCAAGAAGGGGGGCACAGAAGAGCCGCAAGCATGAGGGTGCCAGGGGGAAGGTCGGGAACTGTGGATGTGCTCAGGGGGTGGGGGGGGACAGCGGGAAGCCCTCATGTTGAAGACACCATTAGCAAAGATCAATCATTTCTATGCTGTCGGCCTTGCAGATGACCTCACCCTTGACGGCGCAAAAGTTGACACCACAGTCATGTTCGGTTTAAGAGAGTTTTTGAGGCAGGGGAAGGATCATGGAGAAGCTGTGAGCGGAAAAAGACAAAAGAGCCATGAGAGGAAAAAGAAAAAAAATAATAATAATAAAATATTATTTTTGAAAATATAAAAATATAAAAAAATGATAATGTATAGCATCTTAAATATTTTTCACACTAAAATATTATAAAGAAGGACCATTGTAAAATCCGTTATACGAATTAATGATGGCCGCCATGGAGTCCTTGTACTGTTATAGTAGTCTAAGTGAAATTGGTCAACAATATGAACAAAATTAGATAGCCACCTACTGCAATACACAATCCCCTCTGTACCAGACTCTTCCTGTGAGCAACTCTCTAGAGTGATGCAATACACGACCCTCTGCCCAAACGCTTCAGACCATCTACTGCAAGTGCAATAGGTGGTGTGACTTAATAATGTTTCTGAACAATATATTTCATAAAAATAGCAATGCCATGTGATACAAACCATTAATTAACAAACAGAAAGATTCTCAGCATGCTGAGCTGATTTGAATTTTGAATGCTTATAAGACAAAATGTAAATATTTTCATTAAAAAAAAAGAGAGAAACTTGAAGCAAATGACACCAACTTATTTTAATGAGAACTGAGACCATATTACAACAAATATGCTTGGAACGGAACTGGAAACATTACAAATAAAACATATATGAAGGAACATTTTCTCTGGAGAACGGACATCCCAAGCTTGGATGGTAAGAAGAGGAACAAGCGCCTATTTCAGACAAGAATTTTGCATCACGTACCATTAATAAACACAAACCGTATAACTAGTCCAATGGGTTGACCCATAAGATAGCCAGGTGGTGGGAACTATCAAGTCCAGGCAACATAAAGCCCAGTCCTCCACGAGAAGCTCAACAATAATGACCTCGGTATTGATTGTAGAATCCGTTGCATGGTCTCTGACCACCACCAACCTTTTGAGGGCGGCAGTCATACGGGTTCCCCGCCCGCCAACTTTGCATGGCGCATTTCCTCTTGTAAGCGAATCATAGTTTATACTGTTGACCATCGATTCCAGCAACCAATCCACTTCTTCTTCGCATTCCTGGATGGAGCCATTAAACACAGGTGAGCCTCCTTCTCTCCCATAGCCTGTGTGGGTGGCCATTACCTCTTTCCCACTCGTAATACTAGCAGCAACTAGCTGCAAAAGCAGTAGAAAAGAGATAGCAGCACCTCTTCTCCACATAAAACCCACAGTACTCCTATTTTTCATCTCTTCTCCCCTCCTCTCGGATACAAGGAAGCAACCAGTTGCTGGAGTTTGGTATATATTAGTGTGCAACTTAAGACTATAACTATGGTCTATATTCCATCTGTACAGAATGTAACATCATCCAGCCTTGCTTGAGTGTGACAATGTCGTCGGTTCGCAGCAGCATTATTTAAGGGTGACCTGCATGTCTACTCATAGGAGCTGGCCTGACTAGGACCACATAACAACCAGAGCTGGATATTCCAAAACTTATATCACATCATCCGAGGGATTTGAGCATTAGTTTAGCATAGATTAAGGGCATAACAAAGCCGAGATTCATCTGTGCCCCACGTCTGATTGAGCTTGGCTCAATATTACTTTTAAGTTTGAAATTTGGGTTCAAGGTTGGTTTATTTCTTATTTGATCGAAATCAGTCAAAGTTTAATTACACTTTTCATTTTAAAGAGAAGCTCTAGTATCTTTCAAGCATTAATGTCCATGCCTGGTTAATTTAAACAGGCATAAACCATTATTTATCAGTGAGATGATATTTAGATGACCAAATTAGATATATGCTGTTTAAGAGCTGACAAATGGATGGAGAATTGGTGTGGTGAGAGGCATGGGAGAGCTAAAGAGAGTGGTTTATTTGTTTCTCACCCTTCATTTTATCATCTACCTCCAATCAATGGCCCATCAATTGGGTACAACTAGTGTGAATTCAATAACGTGCACCACAAAATTTAGGATTCATAAAAGAAGGGATATATGATGCAAAAAATAGATTCTAAAAAGTCTTGTGATAGACTCAGTTTGGATTTCTTTTTTTAAGGGGATTTCTTTTTGCAAGGTTCTCGAGGTTGGGTGCTTTGGATTAAGGAACGAGAAGACCATTAGGTGCTGAGTGTAACATAATATTATTTCCCGCAGATCTTGTACTGGTATCTGTTTTTTTTTTTTTTTTACCTTTCATCAACATCTTACGTAGCTACCCAAAAGAATCATATGTTCTGAAGGTCATGTACCATGTCTACTAACATATATAAAGAATTAAAATTCTCATAGTTTAATAGAACGTTTTGATTTAACTTATGTTTTAAAGGAGCCAAGCGAATTGAATTTTTCACTTATTCGCGTCTTAGATGTGTATACCGCAACAAATAACGCAGAACCGTAATTTGTGTCATATCATCCATTTTAACATAACAAAGTTGCTAGCATCATCCATTTTTGTCTTCACCCAAATGCTTTCGTCACCTGCCAATCACATGATTTTTGGATTCTAACTATTTTGATTCCCGTGGATCACAAGAGTGATATGAAATCTCAATGTCAAAATGCTAATACAGCGATCCTGCACCGCTAGCATCATCCATAATTTGTGTCATATCATCCATTTTAACATAACAAAGTTGCTAGCATCATCCACTTTTGTCTTCACCCAAATGCTTTCGTCACCTGCCAATCACATGATTTTTGGATTCTAACTATTTTGATTCCCGTGGATCACAAGAGTGATATGAAATCTCAATGTCAAAATGCTAATACAGCGATCCTGCACCGCTAGTCTTGAAGCCATAGAGCCATTGGAATGAGAGCAGTCAATAAATTTTAATTTTAGTTAGGTTAAGCAGAGTCCAATTTAACCGATCAATGATGCTAAAAGATCTTTAGCTTTTATTTAGATAGAGAAAGGGATCTATTGCGGTTATAGATCAAAAGGTCGATTGGTTCGGATAGTTGAATTAACTCCGCACATGTATATGTGAGGTATTGTCTGCTTTAGCTCATGATCATTCTTAGATTTTAGTGGACCTTTATCATTTAGAACATCACAGTTTTACCCTTTAAAAAATACCTCATATATAGAGTTGTCAATATGAACCGACCCACCCCGATCCGCCCCGACCTACCTCTAAACGAGGCAGGACGGGCTGACCTGTTTAACTAGCAGGTTGAAAAAACTCCAATCTGACTCGATCCGTCATAGGTTACAGGTTAAATGGGTCAATCCGCCAAAATTTTTTACTCATCCCCCAAAAATAAAACTGTTAACCCTTCTTTCTCCTCTCCACATCCCCTCCATGATCTCTAAAGAGTTGGTAATTTTTTTTACTAAACAAAATAGGTGGATAACTGGACAAGAGTCAAGACCTCAAGGAGATTTGGTAATATTTTATTTTACTAAACAAAATAGGCGGGCCAGTCTGTCCCGACCCGTCCCGACCAACCCCGATCTACCAACCTAAACGAGGTAGGTCATTTGACTCATTTTTAAATGAGTTGCTAAAATATGAACTCAACCCGCCCCATTTACATGACGAGATGGGCTAGTCTGATGGGCCCAATCCAAATTGACAGGTCTACTCATGTGGGAGAGAATGTTCCAATCCATATAAGCCATACTCCATGACTCATAATCGATGTGGGACTAAAGATGTCCTTTCTACACTACAACACAGCCTCCCCAGTCAAAAGAGAGTATGTGTGAGCATGATATATTCCCACAGATGGTGCCAATGTTGTGGTCTTGGGTCAAGGGATCGAATGGCTCGAATGGTTGGGTTGACTCCACGTCTGTATACGTGATATGTTGTCTGTTTTGGCTCATGACCATCTTTAAGCTTCAGTAGGCTTTAGGCTTCAGTGAGCCTTGATTATTTAGAGCCTCACGATTTTGCCTTTTATAAAGTATCTCATATGGGAGAGAAGGTTCCAATCCATATAAACCATACTTCTTCTTGATTCATAATCAATATGGGACAACCCTCTCTGCACCATAACAGGATCTTTCTTTTCAGATATAATCTAATCTGAATTCAGTTTGTTTTTGATTTCATTTGGAACAATCCAACCCAAATGTAGCTTTTTATTTTGATGTGGATAAAACGTCCAATTGCAACATTCATCCATGATATTTTAACATTTAATCATCAGGGTAGTGATTGAAAAGGAAAATCAAAACACTTTTGCTCCAAGAGTTTATTCTCTAGACAAGTATCTCTTGGATTAAACATTTACATTTTGTAATCCAAATGTGAAAAGCATGTACATAATTGTACATAATTAGCATGGTAATCTTATAAGTGTAAGAGGCCTCTGTACCTTGGACTTGAACGATAGAAACTCATAGGTAATCGCTTACTTTTATACCTCAATCACTTCAGGATATGCAAGTTGTGTCATGGATGATTTGTAACTACCTGTCTCTACCGTAGAATGCTGTACAAAATTGTAAATGAAATCCATGTTAAAGGAAAGTTTCATCAACTACAATAGATGTGTGTGTGAGAGAGAGAGAGAGAGATTGTAAGGTCAACCATGTTGGCTATTGTGTTCTTCCATGCCCTATCCATTTCATCAAAGACCTCCTTAATTGTAGGACGACCTCGGCTTGAACTAGCAACGCACAGAACTGCAATACCCAAAATGGACACAAAGTCCCTCAAATTAACCTCTCCTTTAAGGCGAGGGTCCATGAAATCATCAAGTGGTCGTTTCTTCATTTGCACATCCTTGGCCTGCATGAACACAAAGGTAAACTCCCATCCACTCCATTAAACTTCTTGATATAGCTAAGTTGCTCTCATGATTCTATTGGCAGGATTCATACAAGCTCTTATATATGAACCATTGTACTGAAAAATATAACAAGAATAAATAGTTCTATACCTTTCTCGTTAGAGTATCTCGTGCCGCGATATCCAACTCTATCACCTTCCTCCCTGAAAGAATTTGTAAGGCCACTATACCGAAACTATAAATATCACTGGCACCAGTGAGCCTGGCATTTGTCATGTATTCAGGATCCATGTAGCCGATGGTTCCTCTAACATCTGTAAACACTTTGCTTTCCTCCATGTTCAACACCTTTGCTAAACCAAAGTCTGAAAGCTTTGACTCCATATTCTCCGTCAATAGGATGTTAGTCAGCTGTGAAACCAATATAAAATCAATCTAAATAAACTATACTTTATGCTCGTTTGGAAAACACAAAAGCAAGTATTGAGGTTTGTTCTTTCCCTTCCTTTTCAGAGAAGAATTTAATATTTCATTGCTGTATTATAACAAACGGTGATTGGCAAGTTCTCATGATGCATGTCTTTGGTTACTACCACTCTATGCAGTTATGTTAATAAAATTAGATTTCTTAAATTAATAGTAAAATTAAGTTAATTTGATGATAATATATAATTGCTAAAACAATTAATGCAAGACTCTACTGATGATTGAAAATACCAACCACAACATATATAAGAGCAGCCTTGTATGGATTGGAAATTATTTGTCACCTTGATGTCCCTATGAACGATACAACCATCAGGGTGAAAATGGAGAAACCTCAGAACAAGTGCACAATCTCTTAATATCTTGACTCTTTGATCCCATGAAAGAACGGAGTCGCTTCCTATCATGAGAATTACGAACTAAATTCATATCATTATGAACACACAAAGAAAGTAATATGCATAGCCATGCATCCTCAGGAGCTGAGAGATTACTCAAGAGATTTTGGGCGAGGTTTCCATTAGAGCAGTACTCATAAACCAAGTATTGTTCTCCTCCTTCATCACAAAAGCCAAAGAGGGAGACTAAGTTGGAGTGTCGAATTTTGGAGAGGCCTTCGACTTCCCTCATGAAAGAACCAGACATTGCAGTCCTGTAAATGTGCTTAATTGCTACAAGCTGCCGGCTTGGAAGGATGCCCTGGTAGACTTGGCCAGCACTTCCTGAGCCAAGACGTACCTTGGTATGCCCATAATTTATAGCTTTCTCAATCTCTTCTTTGGAGAATCTATAGAGACCTGACCATGTACTGATCAATTTGCCTTGTGGATACATAAAACGTAGAATGGTTTTGTTAGTGCAATTATTTTCATCCTATCTTCTTTTTCGAACAATGAAATCCTGAATTCAAGTATCTTGACATAATACCTTCTTTGCGTTTATCAAACCTTCTCACAAATTTGACAAGAACAACTAGAACAATTATTCCCATTAATCCAAGGAACCAAGCTAGTATGCTTTTCGCATCACTAACTGACAAATAACCAATAGATTGTATTAGAAACTACTTTACAAGATAGTTGAATGGCAGAACGTAACTCATAGTTGAATAGCAGAACGTCACTCACCTTTGATCTTAATGTAACCATTATCTGTGAACAATGAAAGTGGAGCGAGTGTTAGAAGAAATTCCAAATGCAAAAAAAAAAAAAAAAGTGATTGAAGACATAGAATTTGTAAATTGCAAGACGATGATATTCAATAGTGATTGTTTTACACCACCCCGATCTCTTTTTTGTGGATCAACAGAGTCTTTTCATCAGCCAAAAATGGTGCCTATTATAATCTAAACATGAATTATCAATCACAACTACCAATCATAAGACGATGATAAGAACAACACAAACCAGTGAAAACCAAGTTATTTTCTTTTGATCTTTTCCTTTTTTCTTTTTTTAAGGAAAGAGAAAAAGGGGGAAAGATCCAACCAGTATTTAAATTTATGGACTTCCATAGCTTTGCGAAACTGTTCTTGGTTACCATTTCATTTGCAGCATTCTTGTTGGTCTGATATCAGCATTTTTTTTTTTTTCTTTGAAAAGCTCATATTAGCAACTAAATGCAATCATCAGCTATGGGCTTAACTAATTACTGAGACTCCCCACTAATAGGGAATCCAATAATTGTACAACTTGAAATTGAAACAACACAACCCTTCACTTGAAAAGAAAAAATTAGACAGAAAGCTAAAGCAACAAGACCCTTCATGGTACTCTACTACATCTAGACCTGTGTCATTGTCTGAATCAGTCTGTGATCCAACAATGGTGAAGGAAAGAATTAATAGGAATATGGGGGCGCTCTTCATCCTTATTTAGTTGGTGATGATGGTGGCGTGGATTAGAAAGGTTTTCAGAATTAGGATGAGAAGCGAGGAATCGATTAGTTATAGATTTCTTCCATTGTGAGAATCGAGCCCAAGGGCATTGTAAGCTACGTAGGTGGGTGGATTATTCTTGCTTTCTTTAATGGGAAAAGTATATACAAAGGAATGAAGAAGGACTGGATGTTGGTATAATGCTGTGAGCTGTCCGTAGGGTTGATTTGGATTGAGGCTTTGTGGGTAACGACCTTGGGTTAGGATATGAAATTAAAGAATGCCAAGGCAGTGCGTCTTATTCTGCCCGCTGGACTGTGGCAACATGTTGTGGCAACCATGACCTCACCCAAAACTCCTCGAACCCAAGTATCCAAAATGGCGGTGCAGAAAACTATATATTTTCTAAATGTTGCCCACATAATAATATTAGATAGAACACAAATAATAAAAATAAAAAAAAAAAAAAAGGGAAGAAAAGATGAGGTGGGCTTTGAGATTTTCTACGCACAACAAAAATATTATACGAGATTCTTCTTGGATTGAAGTTCAAGATATAAAAACTTATATTTTTCATTTATTTTCAGCTACAACAATGTTTAATGCTTTCAGAAAATTGAGATTTTTTTCTTTGAGGATGTACCTACCAACTTTGTAAGTTAGAAGTTTATTGATGTATTTTTATGTAAAGATTTTTTTTGTGTTTCTTGAAATTTTTTTATTATTGCAGGCCTCTTGTACTCTTTATTTTGGTGATTAATAAATTCCTACTTAGTATCTCATGGCTTTTTCCTTCTTTGAAGGATTTATCATATAAATTATTGGTGTTTTTACTTTCTTAGTTGTTTGATTTCGCTATTTTCATAGAATTATTGGTTGTCATTATGTTTTGAGGTTACTCAAATATTATCTATATACCTTGTCTAAAAAGATTCTCGGTACAAAATCTGCGGGACTAAATACTTGCTCGCATAGATTTTTATACGTAGAATTCTTCTCGTAAAACTAGAGCCTCGGAAGCATGTACTTTAAATGGAGTATAATGGTTGAGACATGCATTACTGCACTTGATTTAATAACCTTGATCCATCAAATTCTAGATTTTGCTATTTTCATAGAATTATTGGTTGTCATTATGTTTTGAGGTTACTCAAATATTATCTATATACTTGTCTAAAAAGATTCTCGGTACAAAATCTACGGGACTAAATACTTGCTCGCATAGATTTTTATACGTAGAATTCTTCTCGTAAAACTAGAGCCTCGGAAGCATGTACTTCAAATGGAGTATAATGGTTGAGACATGCATTACTGCACTTGATTTAATAACCTTGATCCATCAAATTCTAGATGTATGGATTTTAATTTCATGAAAATACAAGTCGCACCAAAATGAAATTTCCACAGTTATTTGCCGCACAAGGATTGGTGCTTCACACGACAACCCTACCATATGTACTCTTCCTATGACTTGCACGAACCCTTTCAATCCATTGTTGCTGTGCTCCATGGCATTACATTTTTTAAGGAAATGTGTGCCATGTAGAACCTTCCAATCCATTGTTACTGGACCATGTCGTCCTTGCAGTCATTCAAGGATGGCCGGCAGCAAAGTGACGGAAATTAGACTATTATTAAACTCCATCAGCAAAAATTACACACATCTGCCACTAAAATATCTCTTTTTTTTTTTTTTTTCTTTTTGTTAGAAAAGAGGAGTAGCGCCATTATAAATGGAAATAGTAGTACAGAGTTTGAAACAACAACTTGAGGAGATAAACTAGCCTTCTACATACAACAAAAAAACCTGCTTGAACTAAAGATGGAAGCGATTGATCAACTCAGCAAAGCTTCAATTGTGCAACCCCTAATTTGAAGCTGTCCACTTCCCCCACTTGTGATATGATCGCTCCATTCTTGTTGCAGTATGTTTGTTGCAGTATGTTGTGGGTGGCCATATGATATATTCTCAGCTGCCATAGTGTGTCAATGTTGCACCAAACGCCCCTGTTTCTTTAATATGTCATCGCTCCACTATGTAATCCGGAGACTGTGAAGTATATTGATAGGTTGAGCCAAGCATACAGATGTGAGACATAAAGAAAGCTCCATGCTATAAATGAACTCAGAGCTAATAGATGTAGTTATCCCCAAAATTTCAGCATGCCATGAACACATAATGCTGATCTAGAAGGAGAGGTCTCAATTGGTTGAAACAATAACTCATCAAGAGAATTTGAAACCATAATCAGCATCATCATTTTCAAACTGAATTCCATAAAAGTCGGCCCACAAAATTACAGCAAGGTCGGGATGGATATGCTTTAACAACCTACTAGATGATCTAGCTAAATTTTTTCCTCACTTTATCGGTCTCCTTGGAAAATTTTTGAGCCAGGAGCCATCAAATTTAAAAAACCATTTCTTGACAAGATTACAATTGTTCAGTTTTAAAATAGAACTACCATACTACCCACATGATACATAAGATACGTCTTTTATTTAGAAAATACACAATCTTGAAAATATTATTTATTAATTATATAATTATCTAAAAATTTATATATGTTGTTAATTTATAAAATATTTATTTTATTAATAAACAATTTGTAATAAAATATCATTTTATTGATGCACTAATATGTATCTTATTTTATTAATATATCAATAATATATTAATTTCATTAGTTTTCAATGCATTAATATCATATTACAAAACTATCCTTCGCTATCTCCTAAATTATAAAGGGACACACCACATAAACTTCTATGTCAAATTAAAGTGGGAGCATTAGAATGCTTTGGGTTTTTCAATAAATTACAAAAATATTCTTAAAAATATTTTCACATTAAATGCTCTTACTTTTTAACTAAAGAAAAAAAAAAACCTTTTGGAATTAAAATAGCAAGCGTTGAAATGCCCATTCTTTTTTTACTAAAATATAAGAACATCCTTAAAAATACACGCATTGCTTGGTCAAGCCTTTGTTTTAATATTATATTAGATGTATTAATATAGAGTCTATCAATATTAATTAGGATGAATAGTTAGTGTATTATCTTACTAGTCATAATCATCTGCAAATAAGTGTATTATATAGAGACTCTCAAGGTAGTTATATATGGGTTGCACTCCTAGAGGTACTCTCTCTTATCCTCAAAAGGAAATTATTTTTATTAGAAGTTTCTTTAATAACTCATTAATAAAAATTATGTACAAATATTATTAAGATGTGCCTTGATAACTTTTGCTACCAAATCCCAAGATAGAGAGGTCGAAACCGATCTCAATGAGTTGTAATTATACAGATATCCATGGTTGAAGACTCCTCGATTGGGACATGGAAGATGGGTCTTTAGCTTGGACATGATGCTGGAGTGGCTGACTCTAATAGTTGGGACAAGATCTACAAAAAGCACTTGATTGAGAGATTCTTTGGTGGGAACCCTCCAACACTCAAGTTAGTTGGAAAGTGGCAGAGAATAAAGAGAGAGAGAGTGGAGCACCTTAAGGCCTTTTAAGAGCTTACCTGGGATCCCCACTCTCTTATTTATAGAGGAAAATGAGAATTGTTTACGTCGAAGAGACATGCTGCCCTGGATATTGCACATGGATCGTGCTGGCGGTAGTTGCTTTCGTGTTTGTGACATGGAGCCAATTGTTAGTTGCCATTTGGGGTAGGATCCAATCTTAATGATTTTCTTCCTTATTTGATCATTCCAAAATTGTGAGGAGAATAGATTTCTTTCAGATTAGGACTGCTATCTTATTGAATCATCTTGCTCAGGTTAGCTGTAGCCGATCTTTACCTATCTCGGCCATGCCTAAGGTCTGAGTTTGGTCTCCCCAAGATTGAGAACTATTGGATTAGATCAACCGACTTGGATTTTTAGATTCAACTCCTCCAAGTCGGTCGTAGCCAACCCTTAGTGGCCTCCATTGCAGTCAAGGATCGAGTCTGTCGAGATCTCGATCATGGTCAAGGATCTGGTCGATCAAGGCTGAGGCGGTGCTCCACAACAGATAACCCCCACTCTCAAGTCCGAGCTTGAATCATGGTGTTAGAAATTATATTCCAAAGCTAATCATCAGTCTGTTGATGGTTAAGCTTATTATTATAATTGTATATGTTGGATATAAAATACCCCCAGCCGAAGTTTGTAAAAGGCTGACCCTTCCAAGACTTTTCCGGCTTCCGACCTTGTGTGGCATCTCTCTGAATTTTCTCGACCGTTCGAACTTCTCCGACAATGAGCTTCTGCATTCATCTACCGGGCCGCTCCAAAGGCTCTCTGGGCCTCAGTATCAGCCGACCTTCTACAGTGATCAACTATTCTCCAATCCTTTCCGAACTACTTCCGGACTTCGTCAATATCTGAGCTTCTCCGACAACGAGATTTCTACAGTAACCAGACTCCATCCAAGTTTCTACGGTGGTCGACCGCCTTTCGGATTCTAACCGAGCTCCTACGAGAGCCGAACTCCCACTACAAGTGGTCTACTCTGGATATCTACTGTAAGCAAATTCCATTCGAGCCTCTACTATAAACGAATTTCTTCCGAACTTCTATTATAGGTAGACTTCAGCCGAGCTTCTCCATAGCAGATGGGTTCCGGACGAGCTTCTATAACGAGACTGGCTCCACCAGCCGGGACACTACTCCGAGCTCCTACAATAAGCGGCCTCCTTTCGGCCTTCTGCAAGAACCGGATCCCGCCCGAACTTCCACAGTGGATGGATTCCGGACGAGCTTCTGCAAGAATCAAACTACGTCCGAACTTTCATAGCGGATGGATTTCGGACGAGCTTCCGCAACGGACGGGCTCTAGCAGCTGGGTCTCTACGATGGCCGATTGCCTCCGGTGTCTGCCGAACCTCCCCAGCGCTATCCGAAGTTCATCGCCGGCCGACCCTCCATCAGATTCTTCATGAAACCAGACTTCTCCAACGAATAACCTTCAGACGAGCTCCCACATCAGGCAAATCTCAGACAGACTTCTCTAGCAGTCGGACTCCTACCAGACTTCACCAACGAAAAATCTCCATCCGAGCTTCTACAGCAGATGACTTCCGCCTGTAGCATCAATGCTCGAGGCGTCCGATAACAGTAGACTCATCAGCAACCTCAAAATATCTGAGCTTCTCTTAGATCAGTGAGATAGAGAGCCGTTCTGCTCCATCAGACATCCCAGTCGAGCTTCAACTGACAGATCCGAACTCTCTGGCAAACCACGACGAGGGCCACTACCTTGCTCCACTCCCTGGCAAGTCGCGACAATGGACACCACTCCACTCTCCGTAACAAACTCTACGTGGCCCTGAACGGCCACTGACGCCACTACTCTTCATAATAAACTCTACGTGGCTCTGAATGGCCCACTACCAGATGGTTACAGATATTGTTGTCAATCAATTACGCTCTCCGTCTATAAAAAGGGATCCTCAGATACATTCTTCTCTAAGCTCTAAACTCTATCTCGAAACTCTACTAAAATTTTCACTCAAGCACTCCATTTCTGTTGAAGCAGAGTACTGACTTGAGCGTCGGAGGGTCTTGCCGGAGCACCCCCAACTCTGGTTTAGACTTCCCTTGCAGGTCCCGACGGTGGCTGCGGTCATCCCAGCTCCAGCTTCTCCGACTTCGACAGAATTCTGCACCAACAGAATTGACGCTAGAGGAAGGGCTCTGTGTCTTTGCAGTACCCTTGTTCTTAAAGGAGTGCTCTACGAGACTGCCTCTGGTCATCTTCTCCGACATTCTCTTCTCCTTCCCCTACTAGATCTCCACCCGATGTCTCCCCGAAAGGCATCCACCAGGCGATCCACAGTCTCCGCGGCCAGATCTCAGGCTCCGACCTCGCCTCTAATTTTTCAGGCTCCTCCTCCTCCTCCGACAACGGTGGTCGGCATAGAACAGTTCGACCTGCTGGCCCAGCAGGTTAGAGGCCTCACCGAAGCAGTGCAGGCCATGCAGCAGCAGCAGTAACAGCCGCAGACATCGGTGCGGTTGGAAAGAGCATCGCTGGAGTTCCAAAATACGACAGTAGGGTGGGCCACTTGGGCCAGTCATCCTGTCTTCCCCGAAAAGGAGAATCCGAGGGTGGAGAGCCCTCGATCTGATCATGATTCCACTCTCGGAGGATCCCTACCTCCATTCTACCAGAAGACCCTCGAGACTCGCAGTTGAGAGGACCTTCTGGATCAAAGGCTCCAGGAGATGAACCGACGGATCGAAGAGCTCCGCCATGCTGTCCCTGCTTATGGTGAGGACATCTGTACTGACCCTCCTTTCTCTCAAATGATCATGCAGGAACCGATCCCACCAAACTTCAAGCTCTTCCAATTCGAAAGCTACGATGGGATCTCAGATCCGGTTGACCACCTGGAGGCCTTCCGGATAATGATGCTGCTCCATGGCACGTCAGACGCCATCCTGTACCAAGCTTTTCCATCCACTCTGAAGGGAGCAGCAAGGAACTGATACTTAACGTTGAAGTCGGGTACCATCTTCTCCTTTGACCAGATGAGCCACCAGTTTGTGACTCATTTTGTTAGCAGCCGGCGTCTCCAGAGAGGTTCGGAGTCCCTCATCAACATCAAGCAAAAGGAGGGGGAATCCATCCAAGCTTACGTCAACCGTTTCAACGTCGCTGCATTGGAGGTCCGAAACTTGGACCAATCAATCGCGATGGCCGCTCTGAAGGGCGGCCTTCAAAAGAATGATCTTCTATTTTTCTTGGAAAAGAAGTATCCCAAGGACTTTGTTGATTTACTGGCTCGGGTCGAAGGATATGCCCGAGCAGAAGAAACCTTCAAGATGAAGGATGAGGAGACCGTGAAGGAGCGGCAAGCGGAAGATTCCAGCAAGCCTGCAGTTGGAAAAGGGCCGAGTGAAGCTCAGCCGTGCTCTCGAACTCCTCCCGGACACAGGCGTGTCCGGACTCCTCCCCGAGCTCACAAGCAGAGAAGCCCAGACCACAGAGTTCGATGGAGCTCTCCCCCGAAAGATTCCACAGTTATGCCCCTCTCAACACATTGAAAACTCAAGTGCTGATGGAGGTTAGGGAGCAGCTGCCAAGGCCGGAAAGGATGCGCTCGCATCTCAGGAAGTACAACCCAAACAAATTCTGCCTCTATCATCATGACCATGGCCATGACACGGAGAAGTGTATTCAGCTCTGAGACGAGATCAAGGAGCTCATCAGATGAGGTCGGCTCGACAGATTCATTCGACGCCGAATTGAAGGTAGGAAAGATCGGCCTAGGGCCCTGCTGCAGCTGGAGCCGCCAAGGAGGGAGGAGCAGCCTGAAGATTAGCCTCCAATTGGGATTATCAACTCCATCTCAAGAGGACACCGACAGGGAGCAGACCTTCAGCGGCTATAGGATTCAAAAAATCCATGAATGTATTACCAACAACTTTGTCCTAAATAAAAATTTCTTTCACATTTGTGTATTTTTTCTTTTGCCATGAGCTTATAACGACAAGAAGTAACTCCCCCATACAAATGAAATTAAGCGTATTAGGAACAGGAAGAAAACTTCATCCTAACGCGAGCAAAGTAGAAGGCTCGATTTCTTAAAGACCGGATGGGGGGAGAGGCCCTTGCAACGGCCCTTATGTGCCCCCACAGCCTTGTTAGAAACAGGAGGAGAACCTCATCCTAACATGAGTAAAGTCGAAGGCACGATTTCTTAAAGATCGGATGGAGGGAGAGGTCCTTGCAACGGCCCTTATGTGCCCCCACAGTCTTATTAGGAACAGGAGGAGAACCTCGTCCTAACATGAGTAAAGTCGAAGGTCCGATTTCTTAAAGATCGGATGGGGGAAGAGGTCCTTGCAGCGGCCCTTATGTGCCCCCACAGCCTTGTTAGGAACAGGAGGAGAACCTCATCCTAACATGAGCAAAGTCGAAGGCCCGATTATTTAGAGACCGGATGGGGGGAGAGGCCCTTACAGCGGCCCTTACGTGCCCCCACAGTCTTGTTAGGAACAGGAGGAGAATCTCGTTCTAACTTGAGCAAAGTCAAAGGTCTGATTATTTAGAGACCGAATGGAGGGAGAGGCCATTACTGTTGGGAAATGTATCCCAAAAAGCCAATCGTCAAGCTGTTAACGGTTGAGCAACCAAGTATTGTAATTGATTTGTTAATAAATAAAATATATTTGGTATCTTCATCATAAGCTTTCATCTTCTAATGAACTCTGTTGTTATGATGAAGTCCTTAGGACTATTTAAGTTCGATAAAGAGAGGATTTATCGATTAGTCCTTAAAACTGTTCACGACCAAATGATAAGCTGTTAATAAGGACGATAGCTTCTATCGAGCATAGGTCGCTGTAGGCCATATGGGTTGGTTGTCCTCTTAACCAAGGAGCGTGGAGACACTGGTATGGCATACAGGTGAGATGTAAGGGTACATCATCATTGAACGTGACCAACTCCAGAGTATTCTGCTGTCGAGAATGTCTCTGATGGGATATAGGTATAAGTGTCCCTTAAACTTGAGATCGCCTCAGTGACTTGCAAGCAACTCACTGTTCTTTGGTACTGAACTAACTGAATTTCTAATTCAGAGACGGAAGGCTTCTGGGCACAGTCAAGTACTTACGAAGTCAGAGTGTGATCGAGATGGGATTGACCACTCCAAGAGTTAGAGAAGAATGAGTCGCTGTATTTCAATTTAGCAAAATCTTGGCCAGGGTAATCCATCAGATGGATTTGATATTTTGAAATACAATGTGGACAACCTGATCAGAGTTGACAGTTGAACTCTGGGGTGTCCTATGATCATTTTGGTCAAGGGGATGAATTATATGAAAACTATATCCGCATGGGTTCTAAGGATGTTGTTCTATACATTCGACCTATCCGATCGTCGGGTACCATTGCTAGATGGTCACTTCGATTGGTACAGAAATTTGTTCCTGTGCTACTGGCTTAGGTTCGAACCTATGAGGTCACACACATTAGAGTTCATGATCTGATCGGATGGTTGATCAACGATTAAGAATCGTTCTAGGGTTAAATGATCAATACGATTGACATTTAACCCAGTGCAAGTGTTGCAGGAGGATCGATTAGCAATTCGATTGCTAATTGGCTTAATTTAATTAAGTCAATGGGCTGAGATTAAGTCTAATTAAATATGATTTAATTAGATTTGATTTAAGCTTGATTGGATTAAGTCCAATTGGTTTATTGGATAAGCCAAGTGCAAGAAAAAACTAGTCCTAGTTCAACTAGGACTTGGGTCAATCTAATTTTTAATTTGATTAGAAAATTAAATCAGATTTAAATCTAATTTAATCTGATTAAATTAGGTTCTTAATTGAGTTAAGATCTTTTTTAATTAGGTTGATCTAATTTTGGTTTGATTTGGTTTGGGAAACCAAATTAAAATAAGTCATAAGATAGAATCCTAGTAAGACTTGGATTCCACCTTGCGCCACATAAGCCTTCCCCATGCCCTCTCTCTTATTCAATGCCAATCTTCACTTATTTTATGTGACAAAAGCCCTCTCCCAGGTCTCTCCCACGTTCACAAAAGGTTTCCTCTCTTCTTTCTTACATGGAAGGTGGTTTAGATCAAATAAAAAAGGAATAAGTTTGGATTTTGAATTCTATGAGATAGAGTTTTAGAAATTCAAAACTCTTTCAATTTTGCACCGAATTTATCCAAATTTTTTTTGAAATTTTTGTAGCTTTTAGGGTACACATTGTGTACCCTTTGCTGGTGATCCATGCACAAAAATATGGAGAAGGTGCTCAAGAGTTGGGCGCCCTTTAACTTGTCATGTTTGGATAAGCCTTAACTAAGTATTTGACCTAGACAAGGACTCTATCATATCTCTCTGTATAAAATGAGTTTCTTTATGAAATTTTAGGAGACAGAGATTTGAGAGACCTTTGAGCCATCCAAAAATCAGAGAGAAAGACCTTTGGGTCGTGGAGATATAAAAGACACAAGTTAGGGTGTCTAGAGAGAGAAATGAGAAGAAGAAGAGGGTCTTCTTCTAGGGTTGTTTGTTCTCATATCTTTCCTCCCTCCATCTTGAGTTTCCTGAGAGCATCTCAGATCTGAAACTCCTCCTTCTACTTTTCATCTTTGGAAGAGTCGAAATCAAGAAGAAGGAGGCACCTGATCAACCATCAAAGAAGGATCAGTGCAGTACTAGCATACTGTGCTGATTTCTGAAGCAGGACTTCTGATCGAGATTCGTGGGCTCGTGTGGATGAATCCTAGAGGTCGGACGTGTGTGCGGCTTGTAACATCATCCTTAAGCCCGGATCAGCGAGGTTAGAGCATCTAACTTGCAAGGTAATAGATCTGATCTATTGTTTAATACATACATTAGATGTGGTATAGAAACATATTGATATGATCAACATGTAGTTCATGCTATATTTATATATTTTAATTTTTGATTTAATACTATGTAATAATCATGTAATAGGATCTTAGATCTAGGGATTCTTTGATTTTAGAAAATTAATTTTGATTTATTTTAGTCTTCTGCTGTATGATCTTGAAAAAGTTTCAAGATCTAATCCTGAAACCCTAGATCTAGTTCCTATACTTACAGCGGCCCTTACGTACCCCCACAGCCCTGTTAGGAACAGAAGGAGAACCTCGTTCTAACATGAGCTGAAATCGACTGTTGGGAGCAAGAGGAGAACCTCGTCCTGACACAAACAAAGATCTAGTCAATCAAGACCGGACGGGGGGGAAAGCCTCCTCAATGGCTCCTCTACGCTCTCACGACCCCGTTAAGAGTAGAGGAAAAATCCTCACTCGAACACCAAAAAAAAAAGGGGGAAGAGGAAAAGGAAAACGACGAACTACACCAGTGATAAGCGAAAAACAGACTACATCGAAGACACAAGGGACCTCGTCTCAATGAGGAAAGAGATTCTTATCAAAAAACCCTCAGTCTCTAAGAGGAAACTCAGCACAGGCCTAGGAAAAATCAACTTTCTCAAGGTAACGAGAAGTTCGGGCTCCCAAGCTCGAGCACTAGGAGGAAGCGTCAAACTCAAACGGCCTCGAAAGGACCTACGGTCATAAACAAAAAGGGTAAATCAACACAGTAACGATCAGGAACCTCCAAACAATATCGACACCGAACAAGACAGAAGACAAAAGAAGTTTGATAAATGATGACTCAAAGCAAGAACAGACGAGGAATTACAAACTATGCCGACGCCAAACAAGATGGAAGACAAAAGAGGTTCGGTAAATGACCACTTAATACCAGAATGGACAAGGTAATAAAAAATTTCTTTTTCATTTCATTGGTGAAGTATATATTGCAAAGCCTTGAAGGCAAAAAAAAAAAAAGAGAGAAACGACAAAAAAGAAAAAGAATACACGAAAAGATAAAAGAAAAAAGAGGCTCTAAGGAAGCCCAGTTTCTTCCGACTTCGAGCTCTTAGTTTCGGTCCTTACTATGGATTGCCTTAAATTTTTGATTTCTTCTTCTAGTTCCATCTTTCTCAGCAGCATATCCCGGTACATCTGGTGGAACCGCCGGCTCTCGCCCTCCGACTCTCGAAGCCTCCTCCTCAGGACCTCGGACTCCACCTCGGCATCTTTGATCGCCTGCTGCTCGTCGACCAGCTAAATCTTCAGTCACTGCAGTTCGGCCTCCTCCCGCCTAAGGGCCATAGACAATTCTGCCATGGTTCCCCTCAAGGAACGAAGCTCGTCGGAGCCTTGTGCAGGGGCGGGCTGGACTCTCTCAGACAGCTGCCTCTGAAGGTGGGCAACTTCATCGGTTGCCGTCTGGAGCCTCCTTCGGTAGTCCTCTACTTGTTTGCTCCAGCCGACTCGGTAGGCATCGTAATTCGCCTCGACATCCTGCAGCTGCTTTTGAAGGTCGGAGAACTTCTTCGACCAGTCTCGATCGCGGTCGGTCTGGATTGTGAGCCAGGACAAGCTCCCTTCCAGCTGACCGATCTTCTCTCGTGCGACCGCTAGCTCGACTTCAAGAGAGCTGATCTTGGAAGCCTGGGTCCAAGATCGGTTGCTGGCACGTTTCTGGAGTTCCTCAAGCTCCATCGTGAAGTCGGCCTTCCTCTGAGTGTATTTCATGAAACTTTTCTTGTGAAGGTCCCAAAAGCGAGTAGCCTCCGCAGTGGCCTCCGAATGGCTCTCCCTTAGCCGGTGAAGTTCGTCTTCCAGCTTCTTGGATTTTCTCATCAACTAACAAACTTTTCTTTGGAGGTCTCGAATCATCGACTTCAGAGGAATCCCCTCTGACAGGGGAAGAGCTTCGGTAGGGCACTGTCGTTGGAAGACAAGAATGCCATAGCTCAAATTAATGCAAGAAGACAAAAAGAAGAAAAATAATACAAAAAAAATGGGGGACCCTCTGTAAAGAAGAATCTGATTTCATTGATTAAATAATTTTCAAGTACAAGAGAATAAAGAAAAATCACCACAAAGAAAAACTACAAAGCTAGAGGTTCCAGACCTCTGGGGCAGAAGTGGAGGGGCTCGGCATCCCCGGAAGATCGACAGTGGCGGCCACAGTGGTCGACGAGGTCCCGACTGGAGGAGGATCGATAGCGGCTTCGGATGGTCCGGCTTCATCGTCGGACACCTTGTTCAGGAAGCTGAGGTTCAGTTCGGGAAATCTTCCAGCCACCTTCTCTTGGCAGAGTTTGAAACCCTTGATGAAGGCATCCTGGCCGAACTGGACCTGTAGATCCTCCATCTCGGAGGAGGCTTTGAACTCCTTCACTGCTCGGGTTCCTGCCTCCGAGACCAGGGAAGGGATCCGCGCTTTCAACTCGAAAACCTGTGCCTTCAGCTCAGAAACTTGAGCCTTCAGTTCGGAGACCTCGGCCTCAGCCTTCTCTCTCTCCACCTCCAAGGTGATCCTCAGATCGGATGAGGTTTGTCCCTCCTTTTCTAGCACCTCCTGGAGACTTAAGACCTCGGCGATCTTCTCCTCGAGGTGGGCGGCCTCAGCCAGGCGACCTTCCTCCGCCCGAGCTACCTCCCTTTTGGCGATCTTTGTCGCCTCGATGTTGGCAACAAGCTGGTGTCCAATCTGCAAGAGAGGTCGGGGAGTCAATATAAAGGCTAAGGAGTACATTATATAAAGAACGGAAAGGAGGAAAAAGTAAATTAACCTACTTCGAGGAAGGATCCCAGGGAGTCCCAGACCCACAGCTTTGGATCTGTAAGGACGATCCTCTAGACAACCTCGGGCAGAATGCACCCTTCGACCAGCCTCTTTATTAAATCCCTATTGTTGAAGGAATTTTCCCCCAGATCTTCCTCGGAGCCGCCGGCTCCCTCGACGGTCGCCTTGCGGCTGCGGCTCTTACGAGCCAGGGTCTTCTTTCTCCTCCTTCCTTCAGCCCCGAGTACCCCATCAGGACGAGCCTCTGGAACGGGATCCTCGGCCGGGGGGCTCCTTGAGGGGGCTCGGGGGACTTCAGGCTCGACATCGGAAGGGACGTCGATGGCCATGGCCACCTGCGCAGGTGCGGCCGAACTTGTCTCTCCCGTCCTGACTCTCTTCGCCGACCCCGAAGTTGAGGCTCCTTTTCTCTTGTCGGTCTTGAGACCCTGAGCTAACCTCCAAGCCACGCCTGCATCCATGTCTGCAATAAAAAAAGACCCACATGGCTCAGCGACAGAATAAGAAGAAGGGGAAGCAGCCAAAAAAAAAAAGGGGGTACCGACAGGGTTGAGAGGACTCAGGCCGATGTTGAACAAAAGTTGTTCCTTCAGAAGTTCAGAGAGAAGAGGGGCTTGATAGGCCTTGAGCTTTTTGCAGGTTTCAAGGTCATCCCTTTTCAGGCTAGAAGCCCGGTGGACGGAATCCCTCAAAGAGCCCCAAAGGGGTAATCCTAGCTCCAAGGTCGGGCATCGAACATAGAAGAACCTCTCCTTCCAGTTGTAGATAGAAGAAGGGGCACATTTCAGCAACCCCTTTCTACCAAACTAGGGGGAGAAGTACCATCAATCCTTTGCCGAGGGGTGGCGCTTAAAGGTGTAGAAATTTCTAAACAAGAAAAGGGTTGGCCGAACTTCAGCTAGGCTACAAAGAGAAAGAAATCCTATTAGAAATCTAAAGAAGTTTGGCACGACAGAAACTAGAGAAATATTCAGAAAATGAAAGAGAGCAACGACAAAGGGCGGCAGTGGAAGCTGAAGTCCGGCATAGAAGGCCTCCTGATACAGACAGAAGCGGTCGAGAGGAGGGGCGCTAGCCCGATCAGTTGGCCCGGAAAGCTCCAGCTCGTACTCCGGAGGAACTCCATATTGAATCCTTATTAGTGAGAGCTCATCCGGAGTCAAAGAGCCGGGGATGGTGTCCGGCGCAAAGGCCAGACAAGGTTCGGTCCTAGCTGCGGGCTCGTCTACGGTACAAGGACTTTGGGGAACTGGGACTGACGAACTCCTAGAACCGCTAGAAGAGGAGATATCAGAAGATATTTTGGATCAAATGGTAGCCACAAAATCCCATAAAAAAATAGAAAAAATAGCAAACAAGCCCTCGAGGAAGCTAAACGAACAGAATACGAAGAAAAAAGGACAAAAAAATGATAAGAAGTTTCGAAACTAACCTAGGATGGCCCAGAGAGTACAGGAAGATGGCAAGGATGATGGAAGTCGACCCGAAGGATGCCTAAGGCCGAGAAGGATGCTAGAGGAAGCCGGAGCTCTCGGGAAAGAAGAGGGGACCAAGGGATTCTCTCAGGCAAGGTGAAGCCCCTGAAGGGGGAGGACGTGTTTAAATAGGCAACAGGACCCAACGCAGTAATGATTGCGAAGCTCCTCTGGCCGATCCACACCCGTCGCGTGTCCCACTCACCATAGCAGGCCACTGAAAATGACTGACAACTGACAAAGCCATTATTACATCATACCTAGAGCCATGCTCTGGTGGAAATTCCAAAAAGAAAAAATCTTTTTCGAAAAGGCTCCAGTACCAGCATGCCGAATGCCAAAATATCTGGCAACCACCGAGTGCGAAAATCGAGGAGGACAACTTCGGCTGTGAAAATTTTTCTATACTTCTTTCATTCGGAACCCGAACTCGAAAGTAGGGGGACTGATGTTAGGTATAAATTACCCCCAGCCGAAGTTTGTAAAAGACCGACCCTTCCAAGACTTTTCCGGCTTTCGACCTTGTGTGGCGTCTCTCTGAACTCCCTCGACCGTCCAGACTTCTCCGACAATGAGCTTTTGCATTCATCTACCGGGCCGCTCCAAAGACTCTCTGGGCCTCGCTATTAGCCGACCTTCTACAGTGATCAACTATTCTCCGAATCCTTTCCGAACTACTTCCAGACTTCGTCAATATCCAAGCTTCTCTGACAATGAGATTTCTACAGTAACCAGACTCCATCCAAATTTCTACGGCGGTCGACCGCCGTTCGAATTCCAATCGAGCTCCTGCGAGAGTCGAACTCTCACTGCAGGCGGTCTACTCTAGATATCTACTGTAAGCAAATTCCATTCGAGCCTCTACTATAAACGAATTTCTTCCGAACTTCTATTACAGGTAGACTTCAGCCGAGCTTCTCCATAGCGGATGGGTTCCGGATGAGCTTCTACAACGGGACTGGCTCCACCAGCCAGGACACTACTTCGAGCTCCTACAATAAGCAGCCTCCTTTCGGTCTTCTGTAAGAATCGGACCCCGCCCGAACTTTCACAGTGGATGGATTCCGAACGAGCTTCTGCAAGAATCGAACCCCGCCCGAACTTCTACAGCGGATGGATTCCGGACGAGCTTCTGCAAGAATCGGACTCCGTCCAAACTTCCACAGTGGATGGATTCTGGACGAGCTTCCGCAATGGACGGACTCCAGCAGCTGGGTCTCTACGATGGCCGATCACCTCCGGTGTCTGTCGAACCTCCCCAGCGCTATCCGAAGTCCATCGTCGGCCGACCCTCCACTAGATTCTTCATGAAATTAAAATTCTTCGATGGATAATCTTCAGACGAGCTCCCACATCAGGCAAATTCCAGATGGACTTCTCTAGCAGTCGGACTCCTACCAGACTTTGCCAATAAAAATCTCCATCCAAAATTCTATAGCAGATGACTTTCACCTGTAGCGTTAGTGCCCGAGGCATCCGATAACAGTAGACTCGTCAGCAACCTCAAAACATCCGAGCTTCTCCTAGATCAGCAAGATAGAGAGCCGTTCTGCTCCATTAGACATCCCAGTCGAGCTTCAGCTGACAGATCCAAACTCTCTGGCAAACCACGATGAGGGCCACTACCTTGCTCCAGTCCTTGGCAAGTCACGATAATGGACACCACTCCACTCTCTGTAACAAACTCTACGTGGCTCTGAATGGCCCCTGACGCCACTACTTTCCGTAACAAACTCTACGCGGCTCTGAACGGCCCACTACCAGACGGTTACAGACGTCGCTGTCAGTCAGTTACGCTTTTTGTCTATAAAAAAGGATCCTCAGATACGTTCTTCTCTAAGCTCTAAACTCTATCTTGAAACTCACTAAAATTCTTACTCGAGCACTCCATTTCTGTTGAAGCAGAGTACTGACTTGAGCATCGGAGGATCTTGCCGGAGCATCCCCAACTTCGATTTAGACTTCCCTTGTAGGTTCCGACGGTGGCCGCGGTCATCCCAGCTCCAGCTTCTCCGGCTTCGACAGAATTCTGCACCAACAGTATATAAATTATTGAATTAATAAATATTATTTAATTTTCTCATCATTATATATATCTTATTTTGAACTCCTATGATGTGATGAAGTCCTTAGGACTATTTGAATCGATATAGGAGGATATATTGTTTAGTCCTTAAATCTTAAGCTCACGACCAAATGATATACTATTATTAGGACGATAGCTATATCAAATATAGGTTGTTATGTGCCATGTACGTTGGTTGTCCTCTCAATCAAGGAGTGTGGAGATACTGACATGGCATGCAAGTGAGATGTAGGAGTACATCTCACTAAACTTAACCAACTATTGAGCACTCTGCTATTAAGAGTAGCTCATGAAGGATATGGATATAATATTCCTCCGATCTGAGATCACCATAATAACTTATAAGTAACTCACTGTGCTTTGATGCCAGACTACCTAAATTTTTAATTCAATAATGAAAGAGTTTTGGGCACAATCAAGTACTTGAGAAGTCGGTGTATGAGTCAAGATAAAATTGATCCTTTCAATAAGTAGGAGTTAATATATCAGTATATTTCAATTCAGTAAAATCTTGATCGAGGTAACCCATGTGATGGATTTTAAAAATTAAAATACAATATGGATGACTGTATCAGGATTGACAGTTAAACCTTATGTTATCTTGAGCATTTAGATCAAAGAGATGAATTATATGGTAACCATATGCCAATAGGTTCTTGAATGATGCTTCGCAATCTTTCGACCTATCCGGACGTTGGGTATCATTGCTAGATGATCACTTTGATTGGTATAGAAAAATTATTTTTATACTACCAACTTAGGTTCAAACCTACGGGGTCACACTCAAAAAAAGTTTCTGACTGATCATATGACTGATCGATGATTAAGAATCATTCTAGGATAAAATAATCAATTCGATTGATGATTAACCCTGTGCAAAAGTTGCAATAAATCAATTTGCTAATTGTTGGTGAACTATGGGAGGATTGATTAATAATTAGATTGCTAATTAGCTCAATTTAATTGAGCATTAAGATTTGGATCAAATCTAATTGAATTAGATTCAATTTGATTTGACCCGATTAGGTTATGAGATGATCTAATTGCTAAGAATGTTCGATTCCTAATTTGATCAGAATTGAGCTCGATTAATTTTTAATTTGATTAAAATTTAATTGAGATTATTTACTGTCTAATTAGATTAGGTTTAGTGATCTAATGGAGTCTAACCTAATTTGATTGGGTTAACAATCCAATTGGATGAGAAAGCAATTCGAATTCAAATCCCTTGCGTCTCCTTTCTCTGCACCCTCTTATTCTTCACGTGAGCAATTTTTTTATGTAAATTTTTTTCATGTCCAAAAGCTTTTCTATGTCTACATATGATTTAGAAATTGATTGATTTAAATTTGAGTTCAAATAGATTTGAATTTGAATGAAAATCTAGAGTCCAAATTGAGTTGGACTCTTCTCTTCACGCCATCATATTTCTCCATGCATAAAGTATTTTTGCATGAGATTTTTTGTACCATTTTGATGTTGGTTGACCCCTCTCTAAGTTTATAAGATGAGAATAAAGTTTAGTTTAAAATTTAATTCAAATTTGATTTGAATTGATGATAAGGATCAACTAACATTTGAAATTGAACCGAAACTACCTCTTCTTTTTTCTTATCTTCCATAGGATGCCACCCTCAAGAAAGGATCAATTTTGTGCGAGATTAGAAGTAATTTTTGACATGAGAAACTTGAGAGTTGAGGTGTGAAAAGTTAAGAGTGGGTTGGGCTTCCGTGCATGAGAAACAGAGGAAGTGTTCTTCCTCTCAGGCGTGAGGTGTAGGGTCTAGGATTTCAACCCTAAATTTTGTGAGAAAAAAAATACAAGAGTGAGTCTTGTTCAATCTCCCACACCACCACCTCCTTGTAAAGCTTTATCTTCTAATCTAAAAGAGTCTATGAGATCTAAAGAAAGGAGCTTGGATCAGCCATCTAGAACCTTCAACACGAGCTAGCACTCCCGTGAAGGAAGATCCACTCAGAGCTTTAAGTGGATGATTTATGGAGGTCGGATGATCTGTGCGGCTGCTCGACATCAGTGAGAGCTTCATACCATGCCTACTAGTAGCGAAGATCATTGACCCATAAAAAGATGATGAGTTCTGAACTCAATCGATGTGATCTAAAGATTAGATCAGATTTAGGGTATCGATGTGATCGATGCAGTTTTCTGTTTTATATTAGATTTTATATGTAAATTTTTTATATTATAGATCTTTAATTGGTAGTTTAGATCTAATTTAAGATTTGTTTAGAAGATTAAAGTATTTTATCTTTTAAATTCACTGTAAAATTTTAAAAATATATGCTTTGAACTGTCCATTTTTTCTTCAATTAGTATCAGAGCACGATTTCTTATGAGATGAATTTTTTGCATATAATTTGATATTACATATATTTAGATCTATAATTTAATTTAAATTAGATCTGATATACAATATTTAAATTTAAAATTAATTATAGATCTGATCACACAAACTAATATAAGGTTGTCCTGCTGTAAGGTTTATCCCTTACAGTGCAAAGGTTGTCCTAATTTGTGCTGATCTTTATAAAATCTAATTTTAATTATTTAGATTAGATCTAAATAATTAATTTAAAATTTAAGTAGTGTAGTAATCTGATTAGATAGATTCTCATAACCGTCTGGTCATAGGAGAAATCAGAGTTTCGCAATACTATTTAGCTATTCGATGGGATCTCTTATGGCATGTAGGGGTGCTACACGATCTTTTTCATAATGATAAATAATAAAAAAAATTTAAAATTTTATTTTAGATCTAAAATAATATATATTAAATTTAAAATTAGTATTTTGATCATTAGATGATTGATTATAAAAATATTTTTCAAAATTAAAAACTGTTTTCAAACCGAACCCGAACCTATATCAGTCTAAAACTTAATTAAGAATTAAGTGATCTAGATTTGAGAATCAAAGATCTAAGACATTAATTTTATAATTCATGGGTTAATGGATTAGCTCGAGTCAAGTCCATTTAACTTGATTAGACCTAGGGTTAGAAATCATTGATAATGGACCATGTTGTAATTGATCAAATCTAATTAAAAGTTAATTCTGATTGGGTCAATTTTTTCTCTTGATCAATTTCAATAGTTGTAGTTGGTCAAGTTCATATCTTTGATTAGACTAATATGGACTTTGATCGTAGCTCTGTAGTCGAACCCAAGTCTGTAAATTGATCAAATTAAAAATGACTAACCAGTTGGTATCTAAGGTAAGTATGGCAGCTTTAATCAGTGGTCATTAATTGAGAGCTATTCACATAGATTGAATCTATGTCGAGTTAATGGTATATCCCTCCCATCGATCTCATTTATCTGACCAACATGGTGAATCATGTTTTGATTAGATCACTTAATGATAGGGGTTGACCCATGCTAATTAGAAAATTAGTATGACTGATTTAGGTGCCCCTAGTTCAACTTGTCTTGAGTCTTCTTTATGATTTGATGAAGTCAGTGGGAGAATTCATGACTAATTGGATGGACCAACTTATGCCTGATCTTCTTTAATATGACTTGGTGAAGTTAGTGAGAGGATTAACTGGTCAAGTTTTTTCTCATCTCTCAATTCAACTAATTAAATTCTCTAAAATTGTTAGATCTCTAAAATAAAATAGTTATGATGATAACTAGATCATAGCCTCCCATTAAATTGGATGATAATGAGTCTAACAGTTTTGATGATCATTGGAGGTGCCGCATACCTGGTGCTCATCTAGCTGTTGGAATTATCATTCATAATATGTTGATTTAGTTGTCTTTCTGATGATGGTCAGGTTGGCCGAGCCAAACTAGGACCTGGTCATTCGTTTATCAAATTCTCTAAATTCTAGCATGTTAATGGTTGGATCTAAGCAGAACTTTCAGTGAAGGTGCCACACGCCTGCTGAAGAGGTGTCTGGGATAAAATTGAATGTTAGAAATTATTTAGTGAAATAATTGATTAAGAACTTACCCATGGGTCCACAGGGGTTGGCTGAGCTACACTCGGATCTATGTGCCATCCATGTGGATTCTAGTATCTGCTAAGAAATTAGTATAATTCTTCGAATTGGAGGTAAAGGCTATCAATTCGAATAAAATAGTGAAAAAAATTTTAGACTAAAATTTATATCTTTAGGTTTGATCAATTTATATACTAATTAGATTTTATTTTTTTTTTACAATTATGGCCACCACCTTGTCGCTCCGATCACTATTAGATAGTGATAAATTGATGGAATCAAATTTTGATAGCTAGTATCGAAAGCTCAAAATAATCTTGGAGAATGAACAGATCTTGTATATATTGACAAATCCGGCATTTGAGGAGCCAGCTTCGAATGCACGTAGCACGGTCAGAGATACTTATCAGAAGTGGCTCAACGACCAAACTATTGTTCATTGTATTATGCTGACGGTAATGAATAATAAGTTCAGCTATCGTTTTAAGAATACTCAGCCACAGGATATGTTGCAAATGTTGAACGAGTCTTTTGGCACACACGATGATGTTGAGAGGCACAAGACTAGTTGTGCCATCTTCAACACTCGAATGAGGGAAGGAGCGTCAGTCACCGATCATGTACTGCACATGATTGAGATGATTGAGCATTTAAGCTAGCTCGACTTTTTTCTACATAAGCAGTTAGAGAAAGATGCCATTTTGAACTCTCTGCCCAAGTCTTACCTTCTTTTTCTTACAAAGCCTACGGTCAACTACCACGATTTGCTGGGGTTGCTGCAGAACTTTGAGAAGGATCACCAGCTCCACAAGGGGTCGGTGAATATAGTGGGAGGGTCTTTTTCTGAACGTCGATCTTTTAAGAAAAAAAGAAGAACAAGAAGAATAAGAAAATGGTACAAAATAATGGGGCACCCAAGCCCAATCAAACCCAGAAACCCAAGTCCGATCAGAGTCAGGCAAAATGCTTCTACTGCAAGAAGCAGAAATACTAGAAGAGGAATTGTCCTCAGTATATTACCTCTTTAGATCCGAACAGACCGAAAAAGAAGCAAGTTGTTGCTGGATAAAGTAATTATATGATAACACCTTGTAATTTTTCAACTAGTGATTCTACTACTTGGGTATTAGATACCGAAAGTTTTTTTAATATTTGTAATTTGTTGTAGGATCTGTAGGTCAGTACAAGATTTGAAGAAGATGAAAGATTTCTCAATATTAGAGATAGAAGACCAGTTCCAGTTCTATTATTAGAAATTATTAAGCTTGTATTCAAGTCGAATATAATTATTCTTAGTGAATGATACTTTTGTCCTTTTTTTATTGAACATTATTTCTGTAAGCCTCTTGACCATGTATGGTTATGAAATTTCAATAAAAAAAAATAATTTTAATATCATTATGAATAGTATTAATGTGATGAATGGATAGCTGAACAATGGTATTTACATATTGTCACAATCTGTTAGTGTAATGTATATATTCAGCAAACATCCTGGAATTAGTGATGTCTTCGATAGCTACCTTTGGTACTGTAGGTTATGTCATGTTAACAAGAATAAAATAAATAGGTTGACACAAGAGAAAATCTTCAAGTCAATAATTGTGAATCACTTCCAACCTGTAAGTCCTGTCTTCTTGAAAAAATGACTGTTGGTACAAAAATTCGCCTGCGCCGGAGAAGCTGGAGTCGAGGGAGTCACGGTCACCGTCGGGACCTGCAAAGGAAGTCTAAACCAGAGTTAGGATTGCTCCGGCAAGACCCTCCGACGCTCAAATCAGTTCTCTGCCTCAACAAGAATGGAGTGCTCGAACAAAAATTTTAGCAGAGTTTTGGGGATAGAAAGTAGAGCTTAGAGAATAACGTATCTGGGGTCTCCCTTTTATAGGTGGAGGGGGCAACAGACTGATAGTGATGTTTGTAACCGTCTGGCAGTGGGCTGCTCAGGGTCAGGAGGAGTTTATTGCGAAGAGTAGTGAAGTGGAATCGTGGCCATCATCGGGACATGCCACGTGGAGTCTGTTGCAGGGAGTGGAGCGGCATCCGTTGTCACGACCTGCCAGAGGGTGGAGGAACCGTGTGATATCCATCGCAGGAAGTGGAGCAGAATCGTGGCCATTATTGTGGTCTGCCAGAGAGTGATGGAGCCGTACGGAATCCATCGCAGGAAGTGGAGCAGAGTCGTGGCCATTACTACGGCCTGCTAGGGAGTGATAGAGCCACACGGAATCTGTTGCAGGAAGTGGAGCAGAGTCGTGGCCGTTACTGCGGCCTGCCAGGGGGTCCAGGCCTGTCGATCGAAGTTTGGTTGGAGTTCGATCTCTGTAGAAGCCCGGATGGGGATCATTTGTCGAGGAGTCTCGGCCAAGGCCTGTCTGCAACAGAAATTCGAAAGGAATTCATCCATAACGGAAGCTTGGGTGAAGGCTTACGGTGGGAATTCGGCACGGACCGCTCGTGGTAGAAATTTGAAGTAGATCATTTACAGCGGAAACTCGGAGTGGGTCGCTTGCAGTAGGAGCTCAGAGTCTGGCTCCTGTAGGAGTTCGGACGAAGTCTTCCTGCAGTCGAAGTCAGGGATGAAGTCCGGCTTCTGTAGGAGTTCGGGCGAAGTCTACCTGCAATTGAAGTCGGAGGCGAAGTCTGGCTCCCGTAGGAGTCCGGATGAAGTCCTCCCACAGTCGGAGTCGGGGATGAAGTCTGGCTCCCGTAGGAGTCCGAACGAAGTCTTCCTGCAGCCGGAGTCGGGGATGAGGTCCGACTCCCATAGGAGTCCGGGTGAAGTCTACCTGCAATTGAAGTCGGAAACGAAGTCCGGCTCCCGTAGGAGTCCGGACGAAGTCGACCTGCAATTGAAGTCGGGGACAAACTCTGACTCATGTAGGAGTCCGACGAAGTCTACCTGCAGCCGGAGTTGGGGACGAGGTTTGGCTCCCGTAGGAGTCCGGGCGAAGTCTTCCTGCAGCCAGAGTCGGGGACGAGGTCCGGCTCCCATAGGAGTCTGGACGAAGTTTACCTGCAATTGAAGTCAGGGATGAAGTCTGACTCCCGTAGGAGTTCGAACGAAGTCTACCCGCACCGGAGTCAGGGATGAGGTCCGGCTCCCGTAGGAGTCCGAGTGAAGTCTTCCTGCAGCCGAAGTCGGGGATGAGGTCCGGCTCCCGTAGGAGTCCGAGTGAAATCTTTCTGCAGCCGGAGTCGGGGACGAGGTCCGGCTCCCATAGGAGTCCGGACGAAGTCTACCTACAATCGAAGTCGAGGATGAAGTTCGGCTCCCGTAGGAGTCCGAACGAAGCCCACCTGCAGTTGAAGTTGAGGACGAAGTCCGGCTCCCTAGGAGTCCGGACGAAATCTACCTGCAATTGAAGTCGAGGACGAAGTCTGGCTCCCGTAGGAGTCCAGACGAAGTCTTCCTGCAGTCGGAGTCGGGGACGGAGCCTGGCTCCCATAGGAGTTCGGATACAGTCTAGATGGTGGTCGATCATTGTGAAAACTTGGGTGGAGTCCGTCCATCGTGAAGAATCTGGTCGACGCTGGTGGGGGCTTATCCGTCGGCGAAACTTGGGAGTGTTGCGGAGGCTCGACCGCCAGAGAGGTTCGGAAGGATGTCGTCGAAGGTCGGAAGTTGGCAGAATCCCCGGAGGTTCACTCCTGCGCGAACTTCGGCTGAGGGGGTATTTTGTACCCAACACCAGTCTCCCTACTTCCGAGTTCGAGTTTCGAATGGAGGAAGTACAAAAAAATTTCATAGCCGAAGTTGTCCCCTTGAATCCTGTGCACGATCGCCCTCAAATATTTTGGCATTTAATGCGTGCATGCCGGAGCCTTTTTCCAACCGGGGCGATCCGAAGGGTCCTTTCAGAATTTCCATCGGAGCGTAGTCCCAAGCACCACACCATAATGGTCCCGCCAGTGGTCAGCCCTACGCCGTGGTGAGTGGGGCACGTGGCGGCACTGGTTGACCTAGGGATATCTGCCACCATAACTGTGCCAGGCCCCGTTGCGTATTTAAGCCCTCCCCTTTTTTCCTCCAGGTACTTCAACTTGCCTGAGGGTTGGCACCCTTCTTCTGCCTGAGAGTTTAGCCACCCCATCGACCCCCCCCTTTTTGACTCTAAGCACTCTTCGCACTGGTCTTCGCCATCTCCACCGGCTCCCCGCCGCTTTCAGTCTTCGAGCCCCTTCGAGGGGTTCTCCCGCCGGGGCTTCTGCCCTGGAGGCAACCTCGAGAGGATGCCATGGATCAAGAGGAGTAGGAGGGGGAAAACAGCGGCCTGCGAATTCTCCAGCTGTCGAGCTGTCACTGAGGGTTTCCACCGCCTCAAAGGGGGTTCGAGGGAGGATTCCTTCAACAACAGAGATTTAATAACGAAAACAATCGGTGAGCACGTTCCGCCCGAGAATTTCAGAGTAGTTGAATGGGGTGACATCGGTCAAGAGGGCAGAGTTATCTCACAAATAGTGACAGGATTCTTGATGTCGTCGGGGTCGAGGGATCAAAAGCGGTCGGTGCTGACGGTGGGGCAGTAGAACTTATTGTGGGGACGGTGAAAGTAACGCATACCGATCTTGCCGAAGTACCTAGGATGGTGGTTGTCGTGGAGCATACGGTGGTGGTGCATGCCTCCGACGTCATCGTGGCCTCCGAGACAATCTTGTTCTTTCTGATGCAGGTCGTCGTCACCGCTGCTATCGCCATCGCTGTCCTTTGAATTCTATCCCCCCTTTTCCCCCTAGGGTTGGGGTTTCGACAATGGAGCAGAGCGAGGCGGGGGGCGAGAGCTGAGGGGTTTATCACACGCACTGGAAAATACGACTGAAAAGGACGGAGCCAGAGGGAGAAGTCTAGAGCTTGAAGTGGTCCCCAACGTGTTCCTTTTGAGTCTTGTAGTAATGTTCTTTTTCCTCGGCCCCCAGGGCCTTGTAACGTACACCTTGTTAATCAAGAATGAGAAGAAGATTTTGTTACTTCGTCTGTACTTTGCGTCGAATTGCCGCCCGCCGAACTTCTTTCATTCACCATCGTTATTGTTGTATTTCCTTCTTTTTCTTTTTTCTTTTTTCTCTTCTTTTTTTTTTTTTGACGCCGTTCGGAGGTTACTGGTCGTTGCCGTGTCGGCTCGCCTTTCCAGTCATCCTTCTTCTTCAGCCTTAATGGCTCTGTAATGCATATTTAATAAATAACATGAGAAGAAAATTTTTCGCTACCTCTTTTACTCATGTGTTGAATTGTCGCTTGCCGAGCTTCTTTCGGCTTTTGTCTTGCTCGAAATCGATGCCGTTCGGAGGTACCCAATTGCCGTCACATTGACCCATCTTTTCGTCCATGGCCGCAGATTTGTCCGGGGCCGCACAGGTTTGACGCCCCCTTTCAGAGTTTGAGCTCGGAGGCCCGAGCTTCTCGTCACCCCGAGGAAGTCGTCTTATCTCTGGTCTATGTTGAGAGCTTTCTTGAAGGCCGGAGATTTTGATAAGAACTCTAACCCTCGCTGAGATGAGGTTCCTCGCATCTTCGATGCGATTCATTTTTCATTCATCGCTGATGCAGTTCGTCGCTTTCCTTTTTAACTCCCCTTCCTTTTTTTTTCTTTTTTTCGAGTGAGGATTTTCTCTCTGCTCTTGGTGGGGTCGCGGGAGCGTGAAGGGGTCGCCGGTAAGGTTCCCTTCTTCTTATCTGGTCTTAAATGACCAGATCTCAATTGGCGTCAAGACGGGGTTCTTCCCCTATTTCTGACGTAATCGGTTTTAGCTCAGGTTAGGACGAGGTCCTCCTCTTATCGCTAACAGGGCTATGGGAGCACATATGGGCATTGCGGGGCCTCTCCCCCCATCCGGTCTAAGTGTAACCGGGCCTTCGACCTTGCTCAAGTTAGGGCGAGGTTCTCCTCCTGTCCCTAACAGGGCTGTGGGGGCACATGTGGGCGTTGCAGGGCCTCTCCCCCCATCCGATCTAAGGAGAATCGGGCCTTCGACCTTGCTCAAGTTAGGACGAGGTTCTCCTCCTGTCCCTAACAGGGCTGTGGGGGCACATATGGGCGTTGCTTGGCCTCTCCCCCCATCGGTCTAAGTGTAACCGGGCCTTCAACTTTGCTCAAGTTAGGGCGAGGTTCTCCTCCTGTCCCTAACAGGGCTATGGGGGCACATGTGGACGTTGCAGAGCCTCTCCCCCCATCCGGTCTAAGGAGAACCGGGCCTTCAGCTTCATCGAGATGAAGTTCTCCCCCTGCTCCCGACACGATTTGTGTTGACTGTCCTGTCGATATAGGCTCGCGCCAAGAGAGAAGACATGTGGATTAAAATTTTTATTTAAAACAAAGTTATCGGTAATACATTCGTAAGTTTTTCGAGCTCCATGGCCGCGGAGGTATGCTCCTCCGAGCTCCTTGAGGTAATAAGTTCCAGACCGGACTACTTCTTTGACTTCGTATGGGCCTTCCCAATTGGGGGCGAGCTTCCCTCGATCCTGAGGTTGCGAGACAGCGACTCATCGAAGCACTAGATCTCCTGCTTTAAAGACTTTATTCTTGACTCAAAAATTGTAACAGTGGGCGACTTTCTGTCTGTAGGCAGCCATCCGAACTTGAGCTACCTCCCACTTTTCTTCCAATAAGTCGAGGTTGGCTTTAAGACCTTGCGAATTGTGATGTTCGTTGAATGCCACGACTCGTGCCGACGGGAGTTTAAGCTCAATTGGGATAACAGCCTCCGTTCCGAAGGCTAGAGCGAAGGGGGTCTCCCCCGTGGGCAGTCTTTGGGTAGTTCGGTACGCCCACAGCACATGATAAAGTTCATTTGCCCAAGTTTCCTTCGCCTTTTCGAGCCTTGTCTTGATCCCTTGCAGCAGGGTTCTGTTGGTCACTTCAGCTTCGTCGTTCGCCTGAGGATGGGCTACTGATGTGAAGTTGTGGGAGATGTTTAAGTCTTCACAGAATTCAGTGAATCTTGCTCCCGTGAATTGCCGCCCATTATCAGTAATTAGGGTTCTTGGCAGTCCGAACCTGCAAACGATTGACTTCCAGACGAAGTCTTGCACTTTAGCTTCTATGATTTTCGCCAGCGGTTCGGCCTCGACCCACTTGGTGAAATAGTCAATCGCTACCAGGAGGAACTTCCTCTGCCCCGATGCCACGGGAAAGGATCCAAGGATATCCATCCCCCATTGCGCAAACGGCCACGGGGCACTCAAGGGTGTAAGCTCGATGGCGGGCTGTCTCTGGATGTTGGCATATCTCTGACATCGGTCGCACTTTTTGACGTACTCAATTGAGTCACGATGCATAGTCGGCCAGTAATATCCTTGGTGGAGCAACTTGTGGGATAAGGATCTAGCCCCCAGATGGCTTCCGCAGATTCCTTCATGCACCTCCCACAAGGCATAGTCAGCTTCCGAAGGTCGGAGACATTTTAAGAGGGGCAAAGAGTATGATCTCTTGTACAGCTTATCCTCATAGAGGATGTACCGAGAGGCTTGATTTCTGAGCTTCCGAGCTTCTTTCGCATCATGAGGGAGAACTCCGTCCCTGAGATATGCCATCAGTGGATCGATCCAACTGGACTCATGATCAATTTCCATCACGGGCCGCGATTCTTCCGTACTTGGGCACTTCAGAACTTCAAAGAGAACACCCTTGGGCAATTCAGCCAGAGCTAGCGTAGCCAGTTTGGAGAGAAGATCGGCTCTGATATTTTTCATTCTTGGAATCTGACTTATGTGGAAGCTACTAAAGGCGGGAATGAGCTCCTTTACCTTTTCAAGATACTTAGCCATGCTGTCCTCCCGTGCTTCGTAGTTTTCGTTGACTTGTCCCACTACCAATTGGGAGTCGCTGTGAATTTGGAGCCGATCTACTCCCAATTCTTTGGTGATCCTCAACCCTACGATCAGAGCTTCATATTCCGCTCCATTATTTGTTAAGGAAAACTCGAAGCGCAGAGCGTACTCCACGACGATTCCCTCTGGACTGATCAAGATCAGGTCCGCGCCTGTGCCCGACATGTTGGAAGACCCGTCTACGTAGAGGGCTCAAAAGCAACCAGGGGGGTCGGCTTCTCCTTCAGGGGAGTTCGGTCGGAGCTCAAGGTCGTCAATTTCACCCTGTTCAGGTTCGGCCTCCTCCGAGATAGTGCACCCTACTATAAAATTTACCAATATCTGGGCTTTTACCGTCGGTCTAGGTCGATAGTTGATGTCGAATTCTATGAGCTCGATCGCCCATTTCGCCATCCTCCCGGAGGCATCTGCCCAGTGCAGAATCGCCTTGATTGACTGGTCGGTGAGTAACGTTACGGTGTGTCCTTGAAAGTAGGGTCGGAGCCTCCGGGCTGCAATCAACAGGGCGTAAGTTAGTTTCTCTAATTTAGTATACCTGGTTTCGACGTCTCTCAACGCGCGACTGATGTAGTAGATCGACCGCTGAATCTTTGCTTCTTCCTTGACAAGGACTGCTGCGAGAGCCATAGGGGAGACCGCCAGGTACAAAAATAGCTCCTCTCCAGGCTCGGGCTTCGCCAACAATGGAGGCGAGCCGAGGTAGCTCCTTAGCTCTTCGAATGTCTGTTGGTACTCAGGGGTCCAACAGAAGTTCTTCGATCGCTTGAGGGTTTGGAAGAAGGGTAAGCACCGTTCGACGATCTCGCGACGAAGCGATTCAGGGCTGCTACCCTCCCTGTAAGGCGTTGAACCTCTTTTATCGACTTCGGGGTAGCCATCTCCTAGATGGCATGAATTTTCTCTGGATTGGCTTCAACCCCGCACCCCGATACCATGAAGCCTAGGAACTTCCCCGAGGTCACTCCGAAAGCACATTTAGTCGGGTTCAGCTTCATCTTATATTTCCAGAGGGCGCCGAAGGTCTCCTCGAGGTCGGCGACGTGGTTCATGAAAGATTTGCTTTTCACGAGCATGTCGTCCACATAGACCTCCATGTTGCGGCCGATCTGCTCCTTGAAGATTTTGTTCACCAGCCGCTGATAGGTCGCACCTGCATTTTTGAGGCCAAAAGGCATGACCCTATAACAGTAAAAGCCACGGTTAGTAATGAAAGTAGTCTTTTCTTCATCTTCCTGTGCCATCCTGATTTGATTATAGCCAGAGAATGCATCCATAAAGGTGAGAAGCTCATGGCCCGAGGTTGCATCCACCAGTTGATCAATTCTGGACAGAGGGTAGCTGTCCTTTGGGCAGGCTTTATTCAGCTTTTTGAAGTCTGTTGGTGCAAAAATCTGCCTGCGCCAGAGAAGCTGGAGTCAGGGAAGCCGCGGTCGCCGCCGGGACCTGCAAAGGAAGTCTAAACTGGAGGTGGGGTTGCTCTGGCAAGACCCTCCGACGCTTAAGTCAGTTCTCTGCCTCAACAAGAATGGAGTGCTCGAACAGAGAAATTAGCAGAGTTTTGAGATAAGAAATGAGCTTAGAGAATAACGGATCTGGATCTCCCTTTTTATAGGCGGAGGAGATAACGGATTGATGGCGACACCTGTAACCGTCTAGTAGTGGGCCGTCCATGGTCAGGGGAATTTATTGCGAGAGGTAATGGAGCAGAATCGTGGCCATCACCGCAGCTCGCCACGTGGAATCTGTTACAGGGAGTGGAGCAGCGCCCGTTGTCGTGACTTGCCAGCGGATGGGAGAATCGCCCGGTATCCGTCGCAGGAGGTGGAGCAGGTTCGTGGCCATTATTGTGGCCTGCCAGGGGGTAGTGGAGCTGTGCGGAATCCGTCATAGGAAGTGGAGCAGGGCGGCGATGGTTACTGTGGCCTGTCAGGGAATGATGGAGCTGCGCGGAATCCGCCACAGGAAGTGGAGCAGGGTCGTGGCCGTTTTGGTGGCCTGTCAGGGGGCGCGGATCTGTTGATTGAAGCTCGACAGCGGTCGGAGCCCGGCCTCTGTAGAGGTCCGGGATAGGTCCTCCTGGTGGCTGGGGTCGTGGGTGGAGTCTGACTTCCGTGGGAGTCCGGGCGGAACCCTCTCGGAGCTGAAGTTGCGGGCGGAACCCGGCTCTCGTAGGAGTCCGGGCGGAGCTATGCTGCAGTTGATGTCGGAGGCGGAGCCCGGCTCCCGTAGGAGTCCGGGCGGAGCCGTGCTGCAGTTGATGTCGGAGGCCGAGCCCGGCTCCCGTAGGAGTCCGGGCGGAGTCCTCTGCAATCAAAGTTAAAGGTGAAGTCCGGCTCTCGTAGGAGTCCGGACGGAGCTTACCAGCAGTTGATACTGGGGGCGGAGCTGTGCTGCAGTTGATGTCGGCGGTGGAGCCCGGCTCCCGTAGGAGTCCGGGCGGAGCTGTGCTGTTGTTGATGTCGGCGGTGGAGCCCGGCTCCCGTAGGAGTCCGGGCGGAGCTGCGCTGTTGTTGATGTCAGCGGTGGAGCCCGGCTCCCGTAGGAGTCCGGGCGGAGCTGTTCTGAAGTCGACGGCGGAGCCCGGCTCCCGTAGGAGTCCGGGCGGAGCTGTGCTGTGGTTGATGTCGGCGGTGGAGCCCGGCTCCCGTAGGAGTCCGGGCGGAGCTGCGCTATTGTTGATGTCGGCGGTGGAGCCCGGCTCCCGTAGGAGTCCGGACGGTGCTGTTCTGAAGTCGGCGGCGGAGCCCGACTCCCGTAGGAGTCCGGGCGGAGCTGTGCTGTGGTTGATGTCGGCGGTGGAGCCCGGCTCCCGTAGGAGTCCGGGCGGAGCTGTGCTACAGTTGATGTCGGAGGCGGAGCCCGGCTCCCGTAGGAGTCCGGGCGGAGCCTTGCTGCAGTTGGTGTCGGAGGCGGAGCCCGGCTCCCGTAGGAGTCCGGGCGGAGTCCTCTGCAATCAAAGTTAAAGGTGAAGTCCAGCTCTCGTAGGAGTCCGGACGGAGCTTACCAGCAGTTGATACTGGGGGCGGAGCTGTGCTGCAGTTGATGTCGGCGGTAGAGCCCGGCTCCCGTAGGAGTCCGGGCGGAGCTGTGCTGTTGTTGATGTCGGCGGTGGAGCCCGGCTCCCGTAGGAGTCCGGGCAGAGCTATCTTGTAGCTGAAGTTGTTGGTCGTCGAGGATGAAGTCCGGCCCCCGTGGGAGCCCGGGCGGAGATCTCTTTTGAGGTTGGCCTTGTAGGCGGAGCCGTTGATTCTGTGACGGACTTCGGCTGGGGGTATTTTATACCCAACACCAGTCCCCCTACTTCCGAGTTTGAATTTCGAACGAAGGAAGTACAGAGAGACGGACACAGCCGAAGTCGCCCCTTCGAATACTGCGTACTGCCGCCCCCAGATATTTTGGCATTTAATATGTGTACGTCAGAGCCCGCTTTTCGGTGAAGGTGACCTGAAGAGTCTTTTCGGAACCCCCGTTGAAACGCGATCCCAAGCGCCGTGCCACGGGAATTTGCGAGCGGTCAACCCTCGATAGCAACGAAGGAGATAAGCGCGACACGTGGCACGCACCAGCTGGCCCAGGAATACTCGCCACCATAACTGCGCTAGGATCCGTCGGCTATTTAAACCCCTCAATCCTTTCATGGCTTCATCCTGGCGCCTTTCTTTCGCCTGAGAGTCTTGCTTCCCTCGCACCAGTCCTTGCCTTCTTCAGCCCCCCAATTCTTATCTGAGGGTCCCTACGCCATGTCCTCTACCCCAAAACCATTCTTGAGGGGATGTTTAGGGCTTGGAGGAAGGCGAGGAGGAGAATGGCTGCTAGTGAGAATCTCCGTCGTTTTAAAGGGGCCCAAGGAAGAATTCCTTCAACAACAGGGGTTTAATAACGGGGGCTATCGGTGAAGTTATTCTGCTTGTGAATTTCGGAGTAGCAAGGCGGGGTGATACCGGTCAAGAGGGCAGAGCTGTCATCATAAGCCATGATGGGATCCTTGACGCTGTCGAGGCCGAGGGATCAGAGGCGGTCGGCGTTGACGGTGGGGCAGTAGAACTTGTTGCAGGGACGGTGGAAGTAGCGCATGCCGACCTTGCCGGAGCATCTTGGGTGGAGGCTGTCGTGGGGCATTCGGAGATGAGGCACATCTCTGGCGTCTCTATCGCTTCCAAGGTGACTCCGGTTCTTCTTGAAATAGGTCTTCGCTACTGCCGCCGTTGCCCTTAACGCCCCCGGGGATCTATCTCACCCTTTTCTCGTTAGGGTTGGGACTTCGGAGACAGAATGAGGTGAGATGGGGCGAGAGCTGTTACACATGCTGGAGAACGCGACTGAGAAGGACAGAGATGGAAAGAGGAGTTTGCAGCTCGGAGCGGCCTCCGGTTCATCCTGCCCGAACCGTGTTTGCGAGGCTTGCGATGACGTGTATCTTCTTTTTCTTTTTTTCCTGACCCACCGGGTCCTGTAACGTATACTCTTGTTAAATGAAAAAGAGATTTTGTTACCTCGTCTGTATCTCGCATTAAATAGTTGTCTGTTGAACTTCTTCATTTTCCTTTCCTCTTTTTCCTTCTCTTCTTCTTTTCTTTTTTACATCGTCCCAAGGTCATTGACGACCTCTTCTGTTCATGTGGGGTTGTCGTTTGTCGAGCTCCTTTTTGGCTTTTATGCCGTTCGAGGATACCCAATTGTCATTCCGTTGATGGTTGCAGGTTTGCTTGGGGCCCTTCGGGCCCGAGATTCCTCCTAGGGCTTGAATTCGGGGATTCGAGCTTCCGTTGCCTTCGAGCATTATTTGCTTTCCTTTTTGCTTGGATTTTTCTTCGCTGAAGTCGGGGCTAAGTTCGGCTCCCTTGGTAGTCCGAACGGAGAAGCCCTCCTGGAGTTGGAGTAGCCCGGCTCTCGTGGGAGTCAGGGCAAAGTTTTCCTGCAATCAAAGTCATAGGTAAAGTCCGGCTTCCGTAGAAGTCCCGGCGGGGTTGTCCTGTAGCTGATGTCGGCGATGGAGCCCGACTCTCGAAGGAGTCCGGATGAAATCTTTTTTTTTTTTTGTCGTTGGAACCCGGCTCCCGTAGGAGTCCGGGTGAAGTCTTCTTTGTCGTTGGAACCCGGCTCCCGTAGGAGTCCGGGTGAAGTCTTCTTTGTCGTTGGAACCCGGCTCCCATAGGAGTCCGGGTGAAGTCTTCTTTGTCGTTGGAACCCGGCTCCCGTAGGAGTCCGGACCTTTTATTTTGCTCGAGCCGGCGTGAGGTTCTCCTCGTGTTACCAGCCTGGCTTGCGGGGGTGCTTTAGGGCGCTGTGAGGCCTCTCCCCCATCCGGTCTAAAAGAACTAGGTCTTCGACTTTGTTCATGTCAGGATGAGGTTCTCCTCCTGTTCCTGACATGGCTGTGGGGGCACATTAGGGTATTGTAAGGCCTCTCCCCCATCCGGCCTAAAAGAACCGGGCCTTCGACTTTGCTCAAGTTAGGGCGAGGTTCTCCTCCTGTCCCTAACAGGGCTGCGGGGGCACATTAGGACGTTGTAAGGCCTCTCCCCCCATCCGATCTAAAAGAATCGGGCCTTCGACTTTGCTCAAGTTAGTGCGAGGTTCTCCTCCTGTCCCTAACAGGGCTGTGGGGGCACATATGGACGTTGCGAGGCCTCTCCCCCCATCCGATCTAAAAGAATCGGGCCTTCGACTTTGCTCAAGTTAGGGCGAGGTTCTCCTCCTGTCCCTAACAGGGCTGTGGGGGTACATATGGGCGTTGCGAGGCCTCTCCCCCCATCCGGTCTAAAAGAACCGGGCCTTCGACTTTATGAGGTTGCCCTTTTGTTTTTGATACAGCCTGCTTGAACTGTCCCAAGACATATGGGCACGCGCTTTTTGATTAAGACAAAATTACTGGTAATACATCCGTAAGTTTTCTGAGCTCCACGGTCGTGGGAGGCCGGCTCCTCCGAGCTCCTTAAGATAATAAGTTCCAGGCCGGACTACTTTCTTGACCTCGTAAGGTCCCTCCCAGTTTGGGGCAAGTTTCCCCTGGCCCTGTGGTTGCGAGACAGCAGCTCGTCGGAGCACTAGATCTCCTGCTTTAAATGCCTTGTTCTTGACTCGGGCGTTGTAATATCGGGCAACTTTCTGTCTGTAGGCCGCCATTCAAACCTGAGCAATCTCCCATCTTTCTTCCAGCAGGTCGAGGTTGGCTCTGAGACTTTGTGCGTTTTGGGGTTCGTCGAATGCCACGACTCGTGCCGACGGGAGTTTAAGCTCGATCGGGATGACGGCTTCCATACCAAAGGCTAAAGCAAAGGGAGTCTCCCCTGTAGGCAACCTTTGGGTGGTTCAATACGCCCATAGCACATGATAAAGCTCGTCCGCCCAAGTTCCTTTCGCTCTTTCAAGCCTTGTCTTAATTCCCTGCAAAAGGGTTCTGTTAGTTACCTCAGCTTCGTCGTTCGCCTGAGGGTGGGCCACTGATGTGAAGTTGTGGGAGATGTTTAGATCTTCACAGAATTCGACGAATCTTGCTCCCGCGAATTACCGTCCGTTGTCAGTGATTAGGGTTCTAGGTAGACCGAACCTGCACACAATTGACTTCCAAACAAAATCCTGTACTTTTGCTTCTGTGATTTTTGCTAGTGGCTCGGTCTTGACCCATTTGGTGAAGTAGTCGATCGCTACAAGGAGGAACTTCCTTTGCCTGGATGCCATGGGGAAGGGGCCAAGAATATCCATCCCCCATTGTGCAAAAGGCCATGGGGCACTCAAGGGTGTGAGCTCGGTAGCGGGCTGTCTCTGGATGTTGGCGTATCTCTGGCATCGATCACACTTTTTGACATATTCGATCGAATCATGATGCATTGTTGGCCAGTAGTATCCTTGGCGGAGTAACTTGTGGGATAAAGATCTGGCACCCAAATGGTTTCCGCAAGCTCCCTCGTGTACTTTCTATAAAGCGTAGTCAGCTTCTGAGGGTCGGAGACACCTTAAGAGGGGCAAGGAGTACGATCTTTTGTACAATTTGCCCTCATAAAGGATGTACCGGGAGGCTTGATTTCGGAGCTTTCGGGCCTCTTTCGCATCCTGGGGGAGAACCCCATCTCTAAGATAGGTTATCAGTGGGTTGACCCAGCTGGGCTCGTGGTCGATTTCCATTACGGGCCGCGGTTCTTCCGTACTTGGATGTTTTAGAACTTCAAAGAGGACGCCTTTGGGCAATTCGGCCGGAGCCGATGTCGCCAGCTTGGAGAGAAGATCGGCTCTGGTATTTTCCATCCTTGGAATCTGCCTGATGTCGAAACTGCTAAAGGCGGGGGTAAACTTCTTTACTTTCTCAAGATATTTGGCCATACTGTCCTCCCGTGCTTCATAGCTCCCGCTGACTTGCCCCACCACAAGTTGGGAATCGCTGTGCGCCCGGAGTTGACCTATTCCAAGCTCTTTGGCGATCCTTAATCCTGCAATCAGAGCTTCATATTCCGCTCCATTGTTTGTTGCGGGAAACCCGAAATGCAGAGCGTACTCCGCGATGACTCCCTCTGGGCTGACCAAGATCAGGCCTGCACCTGCGCCTGCCATGTTAGAAGATCCGTCCACATAGAGGGTCCAAAAGCAATCGGAGGAACTGGCTTCTTCGTTGGGGGAGTTCGGTTGAGTCTTCAGGTCGTCAACTTTGCTTTGCTCAGGTTCGGCCTCCTCTGGGATGGTGCATTCTACTATGAAATCTGCCAATATTTGGGCCTTTATTGCTGGTCTAGGTTTGTAGTTGATGTCGAATTCTGTGAGCTCGATTGTCCATTTTGCCATTCTTCCAGAGGTATCAGCTCGGTCCAAAACCGCCTTGATCGGTTGATCGGTGAGTAGCGTCACCGTGTGCCCTTGAAAGTAAGGTCGGAGTCTCTGAGCTGCAATCAACAAGGCGTAGGTCAGTTTTTCTAATTTAGTATACCTGGTCTCGGCGTCCCTCAACGCGCAGCTAATGTAGTAGACCGGTCGCTGGACTTTCATTTCTTCTTTGACAAGGACAGCTGCGAGGGCTGTGGGAGAGACTGCCAGGTACAAAAATAGTTCCTCCCCAGGTTCGGACTTCGCCAGCAGTGGGGGCGAGCTAAGGTAGCCTTTTAATTTTCGAATGCCTGTTGGCATTCAGAGGTCCAACAGAAGCTCTTCGGCTGCTTGAGGATTTGAAAGAAGGGCAAACATCGTTCGGCCGACCTCGCGACAAAGCGATTAAGAGCCGCAATCCTTCCCGTGAGGCACTGAACCTCCTTGATCGACCTCGGGGCGGTCATCTCTTGGATGGCATGAATTTTCTCTGGATTGGCCTCAATCCCGTGCCCTGATACCATGAAGCCCAGGAACTTTCCTGAGGTTACCCCAAAAGGCATTTGGTCGGGTTCAGCTTCATTCTGTACTTTCGAAGAGCGCCAAAGGTTTTCTCGAGGTCGGCGACATGATTTCTGGAAGACCTGCTTTTCACGAGCATATCGTCCACGTAAACCTCCATGTTTCGGACGATCTGCTCTTTGAAGATTTTGTTCACCAGTCGCTGATAGGTTGCGCCCGCGTTCTTGAGGCCGAACGGCATAACCCTGTAGCAGTAAAGGCCGCGATTAGTGATAAAAGCTATCTTTTCTTCATCTTTCGATGCCATTCTAATCTGGTTATAGCCGGAGAACGCATCCATAAAAGTGAGGAGCTCATGGCCCGAGGTAGCGTCCACCAGTTGGTCGATCCTGGGAAGGGGGTAGCTGTCCTTTGGACAAGCCTTATTCAGCTTTTAGAAGTCGATACACATCCTCCACTTGCCGTTTGCTTTCTTGACCAAAACAACATTGGTGATCCACTCAGGATAATTGACTTCCTTAATAAATCCGACCTTGAGAAGCTTATCCACTTCCTCGGCTATCGCCTTCTGCCTCTCCGGGGCATGACTCCGGATTTTTTCTTTCATCGGCTGATGTTTAGGGTCGACCGCCAGATGATGCTCCACGACTTCTGTGTCGATCCCCGGCATATCCGCGGGACCCATGCGAAAATGTCCGCATTTCTTCGGAGGAAATCCACAAGATGCGTCCGCACCTCCTCCCCCAGGTTGGAGCCGATTAACACCACATGCTCTGTGTTCCCATCATTCAAAGGGATTGGTATTAGGTCTTCAATTGGACCGTCCCTCTCTTCAGTGAGGTCATCGCGAGCATCCAATCCATCGACCGGACAAGGGTCCGCTTGATCGCTTCTTTGCAAGGCAATGTTGTAGCAATGCCTGGCCGGGGCTTGGTCTCCCCGGACCTCTCCGATCCCCTGGCTGGTGGGGAACTTCAATTTCAAATGGTAGGTTGAAACAACAGCTCTGAGGGCATTGAGGCTGGGTCGGCCAAGAATTGCATTGTAGGCAGATGGCGCCTTTACCACCAGGAAATTCACCAGGGCTCTGGACTGCTTTGGATGCTGACCCGCGGTCACAGTTAGAGCTATCATTCCTTCCGTCAGAATGGCGTCACCGGTAAACCCTATTAAGGGGGAGCAAATCGGTCTTAGATGACCGCCAAGAGTGGCCATTCTTGAAAAGATGTTGTAGAACAAGATGTCGGTCGAACTCCCGTTGTCGATGAGAATGCGACGGACGTCGTAATTTGCTATGTTCAAGGAAACTACGACCGCGTCGTTATGAGGGAATTGGACTCCCTGGGCGTCTTCTTCAGTGAAGGTTATGGGTTCTTCAACTTTTTGCCGCTTGAGGGATGCAGCTGGTGTGCTGATTGCCTTCCGCCGGGATTCCCCCGAGATGACGTTGACGGAATCTGACGGAGATCGGTCATCCGGCCACCCTTTATCGGCGACCATAGCCGGAGGTAGTTGTGCAGAGACCTCGTGAGAGGGCATTAGATGAGGGAAGGAGGATTGGGCGCCGGAAAAGATGGCCGGAAGCGGATCCGTTGAGCACTCCTTTAAGAACAAGGGTACTGCGAAGACACAGCCCTTCCTCTAGCGCCAATCCTGTTGGTGCAAAAATCTGTCTACGCCGAAGAAGCTGGAGTCGGGGAAGCCGCGGTCGCCGCCGGGACCTGCAAAGGAAGTCTAAACCGAAGGTGGGGTTGCTCCGACAAGACCCTCCGACGCTCAAGTCAGTTCTTTGCCTCAACAAGAATGGAGTGCTCGAACGGAGAAGTTAGCAGAGTTTTGAGATAAGAAATGAGTTTAGAGAATAACGTATCTGGATCCCCCTTTTTATAGGCGGAGGAGATAACGGATTGATGGCGACACCTGTAACCGTCTGGTAGTGGGCCGCCGTGGTCAGGGGAATTTATTGCGAGAGGTAGTGGAGCAGAATGTGGCCATCACCGCAGCTCGCCACGTGGAATCTGTTACAGGGAGTGGAGCAGCGCCCGTTGTCGTGACTTGCCAGTGGATGGGAGAATCGCCCGGTATCCATCGCAGGAGGTGGAGCAGGTTCGTGGCCGTTATTGTGGCCTGCCAGGGGGTAGTAGAGCTGTGCGGAATCCACCACAAGAAGTGGAGCAGGGCGCGATGGTTACTGCGGCCTGTCAGGGAATGATGGAGCTGCGCGGAATCTGCCACAGGAAGTGGAGCAGGGTCGTGGCCGTTTTGGTGGCCTGCCAGGGGGTGCGGATCTGTTGATTGAAGCTCGACAGCGGTCGGAGCCCAGCCTCTGTAGAGGTCCGGGAGAGGTCCTCCTGGCGGCTGGGGTCGTGGGTGGAGTCTGACTTCCGTGGGAGTCCGGGTGGAACCCTCTCGGAGCTGAAGTTGCGGGCGGAACCCGGCTCTCGTAGGAGTCCGGGCGGAGCTGTGCTGCAGTTGATGTCGGAGGCGGAGCCCGGCTCCCGTAGGAGTCCGGGCGGAGCCGTGCTGCTGTTGATGTCGGAGGCGGAGCCCGGCTCCCGTAGGAGTCCGGGCGGAGTCCTCTGCAATCAAAGTTAAAGGTGAAGTCCGGCTCTCGTAGGAGTCCGGACGGAGAATACCAGCAGTTGATACTGGGGGCGGAGCTGTGCTGCAGTTGATGTCGACGGTGGAGCCCGGCTCCCGTAGGAGTCCGGGTGGAGCTGTGCTGTTGTTGATGTCGGCAGTGGAGCCCGGCTCCCGTAGGAGTCCGGGCGGAGCTGCGCTGTTGTTGATGTCGGCGGTGGAGCCCGGCTCCCGTAGGAGTCCGGGCGGAGCTGTTCTGAAGTCGGCGGCGGAGCCCGGCTCCCGTAGGAGTCCGGGCGGAGCTGTGCTGTGGTTGATGTCGGCGGTGGAGCCCAGCTCCCGTAGGAGTCCGGGCAGAGCTGCACTGTTGTTGATGTCGGCGGTGGAGCCCGACTCCCGTAGGAGTCGGGCGGAGCTGTTCTGAAGTCGGCGGCGGAGCCCGACTCCCATAGGAGTCCGGACGGAGCTGTGCTGTGGTTGATGTCGGCGGTGGAGCCCGGCTCCCGTAGGAGTCCGGGCAGAGCTGTGCTGCAGTTGATGTCGGAGGCGGAGCCCAGCTCCCGTAGGAGTCCGGGCGGAGCCGTGCTGCAGTTGGTGTCGGAGGCGAAGCCCGGCTCCCGTAGGAGTCCGGGCGGAGTCCTCTGCAATCAAAGTTAAAGGTGAAGTCCGGCTCTCGTAGGAGTCCGGACGGGGCTTACCAGCAGTTGATACTGGGGGCGGAGCTGTGCTGCAGTTGATGTCGGCGGTGGAGCCCGGCTCCCGTAGGAGTTCGGGTGGAGCTGTGCTGTTGTTGATGTCGGCGGTGGAGCCCGGCTCCCGTAGGAGTCCGGGCGGAGCTATCTTGTAGCTGAAGTTGTTGGTCGTCGAGGATGAAGTCCGGCCCCCGTGGGAGCTCGGGCGGAGATCTCTTTTGAGGTTGGCCTTGTAGGCGGAGCCGTTGATTCTGTGAAGGACTTCGGCTGGGGGTATTTTATACCCAACAAAGTCTATACACATCCTCCACTTGCCGTTTGTCTTTTTGACTAGGACAACGTTGGAAATCCAGTCGGGATAATTGACTTCTCTAATAAATCCGGCTTTCAGGAGTTTGTCCACTTCCTCGGCTATCGCTTTCTACCTCTCCGGTGCATGACCTCAGATTTTTTCTTTCATCGATCGATGCTTTGGATCGACGGTCAGACGGTGCTCCATGACTTCCGTGTCAATCCCCGGCATATCTGCTGGAATCCAAGCGAAAATGTCCACATTCTTTCGTAGAAAATCGATGAGATGCACCCGCACCTCTTCCCCCAGGTTGGAGCTGATCTTCACCATATGCTCCACATTCCCGTCGTTCAAAGAAATCGAAACCAGATCTTCGATTGGGCCGCCCCTCTCCTTAGCGAGGTCGTCGCGGGCGTCCAGCCCGTCAACTGGACAGAGGTCGGATTGGTCACTTCTTTGCAAGACTATGTTGTAGCAGTGTCTGGCCAGGGCTTGATCTCCCCTGACTTCTCCGACCCCCTGGTTGGTAGGGAATTTCAATTTCAAATGGTAGGTTGACACGACGGTCCGGAGAGCATTGAGACCAGGTCGGTCAAGGATTGCGTTGTAGGCTGACGGTGTCTTTGCCACCAAAAAATTCACCAGAGCCCTGGATTGTCTTGGATATCGACCCGCAGCTACAGTCAAAGTTATTACTCCCTCCACCGGGATAGCATCGCCGGTAAACCCTACCAGAGGGGAGCTAATCGGTCCCAAATGGCCGTCAAAGATGGACATTCTTGAGAAGACGTCATAGAACAAAATATCGACCGAACTTCCATTGTCGACAAGAATACGGCGGACATCGTAATTAGCTATATTCAAGGAAACTACACCTGCATCATTATGAGAAAATTGAACTCCCCGAGCATCTTCTTCAATGAAAGTTATGGATTCCCCAATCTTTTGCCGCTTGGGAGGTCCGGCCAATACGCCGGTCGCTCCCCACCGAGATTCTTCTGAGATGGTGTTGGCGAAATCCATCGGAGGTCGATTGTCTGATCGCTCCATGCCGGCGACCGTTGCAGGAGGAGGAGCCTGAGAAACTGGAGGTGAGGTCAGAGCCTGAGATCTGGCCGCGGAGGCCGTGGATCACCGTGTGGATGCTTTGCGGGGAGGCATCGGGCGAAGATCTAGCGGGGGAAGGAGGAGAGGACGTCGGAAAAGATGACCGAAAGCGGTTCCGTTGAGCACTCCTTTAAGAACAAGGGTACTGCGAAGACACACACCCTTCCTCTAGCGCCAATCTTGTTGGTGCAAAAATCTACCTGCGTCGGAGAAGCTGGAGTCGAGGGAGTCACGGTCGCCACCGGGACCTGCAAAGGAAGTCTAAACCGGAGTTGGGGTTGCTCCGGCAAGACCCTCCGATGCTCAAGTCAGTTCTCTGCCTCAACAAGAATGGAGTGCTCGAACAAAAATTTTAGCAGAGTTTTGGAGATAGAAAGTAGAGCTCAGAGAATAACGTATCTGGGGTCCCCCTTTTATAGGCGGAGGGGGCAACAGACTGATAGCGATGTTTGTAACCATCTGGCAGTGGGCTGCTCAGAGTCAGGAGGAGTTTGTTGCGAAGAGTAGTAGAGTGGAATCGTGGCCATCACCGGGACATGCCATGTGGAGTCTGTTGCGGGGAGTGGAGCAGCGTCCGTTGTCGCGACCTGTCAGAGGGTGGAGGAACCGCGCGGTATCCGTCGCAGGAAGTGGAGCAGAATCGTGGCCATTATTGTGGTCTGCCAGGGAGTGATGGAGCCGTGCAAAATCCATCGCAGGAAGTGGAGCAGAGTCGTGATCGTTACTGCGGCCTGCCAGGGAGTGATGGAGCCGCACGAAATCTATTGCAGGAAGTGGAGCAGAGTTATGGCCGTTACTGTGGCCTGCCAGGGGGTCCAGGCCTGTCGGTCGAAGTTTGGTTGGAGTTCGATCTCTGTAGAAGCCCGGATGGGATCATTTGTCGAGGAGTCTCGGCCAAGGCCTATCTGCAACAGAAATCCGAAAGGAATTCATCCATAACGGAAGCTTGGGTGAAGGCTTACGGTGGGAATCTGGCACGGACCGCTCATGGTAGAAATTTGAAGTAGATCGTTTGCAGTGAAAACTCAGAGTGGGTCGCTTGCAGTAGGAGCTCAGAGTCTGGCTTCCGTAGGAGTCCGGATGAAGTCTTCCTACAGTCGAAGTCAGGGATAAAGTTCGGCTTCCGTAGGAGTCCGGGCGAAGTCTACCTGCAATTGAAGTCGGGGGCGAAGTCCAGCTCTCGTAGGAGTCCGAACGAAGTCCTCCTGTAGCCGGAGTCGGGGATGAAGTCTGGCTCCCGTAGGAGTCCGGACGAAGTCTTCCTACAGCCGAAGTCGGGGATGAGGTCCGGCTCCATAGGAGTCCGGGCGAAGTCTACCTGCAATTGAAGTCGGAGACGAAGTCCGGCTCCCGTAGGAGTCCGGACGAAGTCTACCTGCAGCCGGAGTCGGGGATGAGGTCCGGCTCCCATAGGAGTCCGGGCGAAGTCTTCCTACAGCCGGAGTCGGGGATGAGGTCCGGCTCCCATAGGAGTTCGGGCGAAGTTTACCTACAATTGAAGTCGGGGACGAAGTCTGGCTCCCGTAGGAGTTCGGACAAAGTCTACCTGCAGCCAGAGTCGGGGACGAGGTCCGGCTCCCGTAGGAATCCGGGCAAAGTCTTCCTGCAGCCAGAGTCGGGGACGAGGTCCGGCTCCCGTAGGAGTTCGGGCGAAGTCTACCTGCAATTGAAGTCGGGGGTGAAGTCTGGCTCCCGTAGGAGTCCGGACGAAGTCTTCCTGCAGCTAGAGTCGGGGATGGAGTCTGGCTCCCGTAGGAGTCTGAATGAAGCCCACCTGCAATTGAAGTCAGGGATGAAGTCCAGCTCCCGTAGGAGTCCGGACGGAGTCTACCTGCAATTGAAGTTGAGGACGAAGTCTGGCTCCCGTAAGAGTCCGGATGAAGTCTTCCTGCAGTCGAAGTCGGGGACAGAGTCTGGCTCCCATAGGAGTCCGGACGAAGTCTATCTGCAATCGAAGTCGAGGATGAAGTCCGACTCCCGTAGGAGTCCGGACGAAGCCCACCTGCAATTGAAGTCGGGGATGAAGTCCGGCTCCCATGGGAATCCGGACGAAATTTACCTGCAATTGAAGTCGAGGATGAAGTCCTGCTCTCGTAGGAGTCCGGACGAAGTCTTCCTGCAATCGGAGTCAAGGACTTCATCGTGAAAACTTGGGTGGAGTCCGTCCGTCGTGAAGAATCCGATCGACGTTGGTGGGGGCTTATCCGTCAGCGAAACTTGGGAGTGTTGCGGAGGCTCGACCGCCAGAGAAGTTCGGAAGGATGTCACCGAAGGTCGAAAGTTGGCAGAATCTCCGGAGGGTCACTCCTGGTGCGAACTTCGACTGAGGGGGTATTTTGTACCCAACAATGATCAAGTCACTTTTTACTGAAAAAGTCGAGCGAGCCAGTAATGTTCTAAGTCTGATACATACTGATGTATGTGGATCGATGAGTACCAGTACTAAAGGTGAATATTATAATTTTATTATGTTTACAGATGACTTATCGAGATATGGGCACATCTACTTAATGACACATAAGTTAAAATCATTTGAAATATTCAAATGATTCCATAATGAAGTAGAAAAATAAACTAGAAAGAGTATTAAAATTCTTCGGTCCAATCGAGGAGGAGAATACCTCTCCAGTGAGTTTCTGACATAGATGAGAATGAGATTCTCTCGCAATGGATCTCTCCTGGAACACCACAGCATAACGGTGTATCGGAAAGAAGAAATTGAATTCTGTTAGACATGGTTTGGTCCATGATGGGCTTTGCAAGTCTGCCAATCTCCTTTTGATCATATGCACTCAAGTCAGTTTGTTATATTTTAAATAAAATTTCAAGTAAGTCCGTAAGTAAAACACCATATGAGATATAGATAGGGTGTAAGCCAGCACTCTCTCACTTTAGAGTTTGGGGATATCTGGTTTATGTCAAACATTTGAAAACTAACAAGCTTGGACCTAGGTTTGACAAGTGTCTATTTGTAAGGTATCCCAAAGAAATCAAGAGGTATTACTTCTACCTTGCTGACGAACAGAAGGTGTTTGTCAACTATAGGGTAGTTTTTCTAGAAAAGTTCTTTGAGGAAGAAACTAATGCCTCAAAGAATGAACTTGATAAAGTTTGATTGGTAGAAAAACTTACACAATCTAGTAAACCCATAGAGTTGGACTTGATTAGATCAAATCCAGAATCTGTTGTAGAAACATCTTTAAGGAGATCCAGTAGAGTATCACATCAACCGAATAGATACTATGGTTTCTTGGTCCGAAACGGTATTCCAGTTGAACTCGACGAGAACAATGAGGATCCGATCACCTATATGTATGCGATGCAGAGGTCTAACTCCGATAAATGGTTTGAAGCCATGAAATCCGAAATGGAGTCCATAAAAGTCAACAATGTATGGACATTAGTTGATCCACCTAAAGGAATAAAATTCATAGGTTTTAAGTGGATCTTTAAAAGGAAGAGGAGCGCAGATGGAAAGGTAGAGACCTATAAAGTCCATTTAATTGCCAAAGATTACCGTTAGTGTTACGGTATTGACTATGATGAGATATTTTCTCCTGTGATAATGCTCAAGTTCATTCGAATCATGCTTGCAATAGCAGCACATCTGGACTATAAAATCTAACAAATGAATATGAAAACAGCCTTCCTAAATATAGAGCTTGAAGAAAAGGTGTATATGATACAACTTGAAGGTTTCATATCTATAGATGAGTCTAAAGTGTGCAAGCTTCAGAGGTCCATTTATAGACTTAAGCAGGCATCTTGGAGTTGGAACATGTGTTTTAATAAAGTGATCAGAACATATGGCTTCATTAAGAATGGAGAGAAATCCTGCATATATAAATGAGTTAATAACTCTGTGATAGTATTTCTTATTTTGTATGTGGATAACATTCTCTTAATCGAAAATGATATTCCTGCATTACAAAAATAAAAGTTTGATTGTCATCATAGTTCTCTATGAAGGATTTAGGAGAAGCATCGTTCATCCTTGGGATGAAGATTTATAGAGATAGATCTAAAAGATTACTTGGATTATCCCAGTCGACGTACATTGATACTATGCTGAAAAGGTTCAACATGGAGAATTTCAAGAAAGACCATCTTCCGATAGGCCAAAGAATTTTTCTCTCAAAAAGTGATTGTCCGATAATTCCTCAAGAGAGAGAGCGTATGAGTAGAATTTTATATACTACGGTAGTAGGATCTATTATGTATGCCATGATATGTATGCGATCGGACGTGGCATACTCACTAGGGGTAGAGAGTAGATACCAGTCCAATCCAAGTGAGAACCACTGGAAGGTCGTAAAGACCATCCTTAAGTATTTGAGAAATACTAAGGATCAATGGCTTATCTATGGAGAATCCGACTTAAAACTTATGGGATTTACATATTTCAGTTTTCAGTCAGATCACAACAATAGTAAGAGCATGTCAGGATATATTAATATCTTGAATGGTGGAGCAATCTGCTGAAAGAGTTTCAAACAGCACATTGTGACCGACTCTACTTACGAGATAGAATATATCATGGCATTCGATGCTACGAAAGAAGCTGTATGGTTACAAATATTCATCAACGAGCTTGGACTGGTACCTTTCCTTAATGGCCCCATCTTATTGTACTGCGCAGCACTGGTGTCATTGCTCAAGCAAAGAAATTGAAGTCACATCAGCGGACCAAGCACATTCTGTGCCGCTACCATCTGGTCTGAAAGATCATGAATCGAGGTGATGTCGAGCTTCAGAAGATCGACGGAAAGGAGAATCTAACTGATCCATTTACTAAAGCCCTCAGTGTTAAGGAGTTCAAAGACTATAAATCAAAGATGGATATACGATACTATATCGATTGGCTTTAGTCTAAGTGGGAGCTGTTGAAAATTATGTCCTAAAGTCAATCGTCAGTCTGTTGATGATTGAGCTTATTATTATAATTATATATAAATTATTAAATTAATAAATATTATTTTATTTTTTTATCACTGTGTACATCTTATTTTGAACTCCTGTTATGTGATAAAGTCCTTAGGACTATTTGATTCGATATAGGATGATATATCATTTAGTCCTTAAATCTTAAGTTCATGACCAAATGATATACTATTATTAGGATGATAGCTATATCAAGTATAGGTCATTGTGTGTCATGTACGTTGGTTGTCCTCTTAACTAAGAAGTGTGGAGACATTGACATGGTATGCAAGTGAGATGTAGGAGTATATCTCACTGAACGTGACCAACTGTTGAGCACTCTGCTATCAAAAGTAGCTCACGAAAGATATGGGTATAAGTGTCTCTCCGACCTGAGATCACCACAGTGACTTGCAAGCAACTCATTGTGCTTTGGTGTCAGACTATCTAAATTTTTAATTCAGTAATAAAAGATTTTTAGACACAGTCAAATACTTGAGAAGTCGGTGTGTGAGCCAAGATGGAATTGATCCCTCTGAATAAGTAGGAGTTAATATATCAGTGTATTTCAATTCAGTAAAATCTGATCAAGATAATCCATATGATAGATTTTAAAAATTAAAATACAATATGGATGACCATATCAGGGTTGACAGTTAAACCCTAGTCACCTTGAGTATTTGGATCAAAAGGATGAATTATATAGTAACCATATGCCAACAGGTTCTTGAATGATACTTCGTAATTTTTCGACCTATCCGGACGTCGGGTATCATTACTAGATGGTCACTTTGATTGGTATAGAAAGATTATTTCTATACTACCAGCTTAGGTTCAAACCTATGGAGTCATACTCAAATAAAATTTCTGACTGATCATATGGCTGATCGACGATTAAAAATCATTCTAGGATAAAACAGTCAATTCGATTGATGATTAACCCTGTGCAAAAGTTATAATAAATTAATTTACTAATTATTAGTGAATTATAAAAGAATTAATTAGTAATTAAATTACTAATTAGCTTAATTTGATTGAGTATTGAGGTTTGGATTAAATCTAATTGAATTGGATTCAATTTGGTTTGATCCGATTAGGTTATAAGATGACCTAATCGCTAAGAGTGTTCGATTTTTAATTTGATCAGAATTTGAGCTTGATTAATTTTTAATTTAATTAAAATTTAATTGAAGCTATTTACTATCTAATTAGATTAGATTTAATGATTTAATTGGGTCTAACCTAATTTGATTGGGTTAAGAATTCAATTGGATGAGAAAACAATTCGAATTCAAATCCCTTGCGCCTGCTTTCTCTGTGCCGTCTTATTTTTCATGCAAAATTTTTTTTTACATAAATATTTCTCATACCCAGAAGCTTTTCTATGTTCACATCTCATTTAAAAATTGGTTGGTTTAAATTTGAGTTCAAATAGGTTTGAATTTGAATGAAATCCTAGAGTCCAAATTGAGTTGGACTCTTCTCTTCACACCATCACATTTCTCCATGCATAAAGTATTTTTATGTGAGATTTTTTATACCATTCTGATATTGGTCAACCCCTCTCTGAGTTCACAAGATGAGGATAAAGTTTAGTTCAAAATTTAATTCAAATTTGATTTGAATTGGTGATAAGGATCAACCAATATTTGAAATTGAACCGATACTACCTCTTCATTATCCTTATCTTCCATGGGACGCTACCCTTAAGAAAAGATCAATTTTGTGTGAGATTAGAAGTGATTTTTGGTGTGAGAAACCTGAGAGTTGGGGCATAAAAAGTTGAGAGTGGGTTGGGCTTTCGTGCATGAGAAATAGAGGAAGTGTTCTTCCTCTCGGGCATGAGGTGTAGGGTCTAAGGTTTCAACTCTAGATTTTATGAGAAAAAAAATATAAAAGTGAGTCTTATTCAATCTCTCACACCACCACCTCCTTGTAAAGCTTCATCTTCTGATCTAGAGGAGTTCAGGAGATCCAAAAAAGGAGCTTGGATCAGCCATCTAGAGCCTTCAATGCGAGCTAGCACTCCTGCGAAGAAAAATCTGATCAGGGCTTCGAGTGGACGATCTGTAGAGACCTTGATGACCTGTGTGGCTTCTCGACATCAGTGAGAGCTTCATACCATACCTACCAGTAGTGGAGATCATTGATCCATCAAAAGGTAATGAGTTTTAAACTCAACCGAAGTGATCTAAAAGTTAGATCAGATTCAAGACATCAATGTGATCAATGCAGTTTTTTGTTTTATATTAGATTTTATATGTAAATTTTTTATATCATAGATCCTTAATTGGTAGTTTAGATCTGATCCAAGATATGTTTAGAAAATTAAAATATTTAATCTTTTATTTTTACTGTAAAATTTTAAAAATACATACTTTGAACTATCCATTTTTTCTTCACATGGTCGATCGATGAAATATAAACTTGAAGTTGAGGTCGACCTTGTAGGATGCTTTATCTATCAGGTATGTGCGCCAATAAAGATTGGGACACATGTAGAAGTTCAGTGCTGATGACCATTCCAATCTGCTAATCTAAACCATCAAAATTATGGATCTGCATGAGCTCAGCCACACCCAACCTCATGCTACTGTCTGGTGATCATCGATAGTGGCTAGATTAATCACTACTAGATCATGATCCCATCTGAGGAGAGGTGTACCACCATCTAACCTCCTTAGGATGTTCTTTAAATAAAAAATATGCTCGAAAGAGATGAATAGCCGGTTTAGCCTTAAGGAGAAGGCAATGTGTAATGAAAGCTATTATTAGACACCATGAGTTCAGCACCACACTATAAAGGGATATCTCAAAGGTCTTAAAAAGCACTATGACAAAGAAATGGAGGGGTAGTCTAAGGTCAGCTTTTAAAGACTTCACATAGAGTCCGATCCGACCTCAAGAGAATAAGGCTATCTGATCCTCAGGACCAGCGACCTTTAGTTTAAATTTTGGAGGAATTTGGTACTGAAGGTGTAGGACCTCCAGGTCCTCATAGATGAGGATGAAGGCTACTTGAAAAGGATCGAAATTGGCCACCTCTTTGACCACAAAATCTTCCAAGAAAGACCCAACTTCGGATTGAGGGTCCTCATCAGCCAGGTCATGACTAGAGGACCAGGTGCCAGGGGACGAGCTCGACACACTCATCCTCAGTGAAATTCAAAGAAGAGAGAGAAAGAAAAAACTAACTTAAAGATAATTAAGTAGACAAAGGATTAGACTCTGGGGGTCAGAGTATAGAGCTCAACTATAGTTGAGGTTGACTACGGCTACCGACGACAATCATTGGACATGGCCAAAAATCGCCTACGGGCTCCACTCCGCTCCCAGAAAAGTAAAACTATGAAATAGTAAAAGTAATCCAAGAAAGCGACCATCTATTTATAGGAGCTCGAATCTTTTAAGGTGCTTTTTTCTTAGCTTATCAACCACATGGATCACTTCATGAGTATTCTAATGGAAGCTCGACAGGTCTTGAAGGAGGCCATGGCCCAAGGCTGAAGCTCAAGCTGCTCAATCCAATGCCTAGGTTTCCCAAGCTGAGAAGAAGGCGGATGAGGTCTTGGCATTGAGGGCAGTGGCCAATAAGGAAGTCCAGTCGTTGAGAGCTAAGATAAAATTGCTGGAGGCCGAGGTTGCCAGTGCTCGAAGCCAAGCCAAGGCCCGTCTGATAGAAGGTCTCCACACAAGGGTGAGTCAATGAAAAAAGAAGCTGGAGGGTGAGAAGACTGCTACGCTTGAAGTTTTTTGCTCCTTAAAGGAGTTCACAATAATCAAGCTAGAGTTCATCGCTAACTCTTACCTAGAGGGCTTCACGAATTCTAAGGCAAAGGGCCAAGGCCTCTTCTCCAACATTGACCTCAGCTCGTTGGATGCCGATGAGGAGGATGGAGGAGTTGGAGCCAAGGTCATTCCGACTGAGGATGCAGAAGTTGAGGAAAGAATCGGGTTGGGACATTCCAAGGTCATACCAGTCGAAGACATAGCTGTCCCCTAACCTCTGCATGCTATTGTACTACCAGAGTCCGAAGTTCCAGCAAAGAAGCTGGATGCCTCCACCAATGTCTAGAACTTTGTTTGTTTGTTTCATTTTTATACTTGAGCTTGGCCTTTATCGAGCAAATTTTGTGGTCGAACCATTTTGTATTCTTCAATTTTAACCGAATTGACTTTGTAATGGACCGACCTTCCCATCTTTCATCTTTAATACAAATCATGCTTTTCAACTTCGTCTTTATCATGTACCATCGGCATTCTTTTATTTTTCTTTGTTATTCTTCATAATCAAAGTCATGTGAATTGAACCTTGGTGGGAGGGTTGTCCCTATCTTCGGACCTTCGCATGGTTTATCCAAGGATGAAGTGTGCTTATCTGAGGATGAGAAGCACTCTTTGGCCTCATCGTTGGCCTTCGCTTGACTCATCTAAGGACAATGAGTGCTTTTGTTCTCATCGTTGGCCTCCGTTTGACTCATCCGAAGATGAGGAGCACCTGTTGGCCTTATCATTGGCCTCTGCTTGACTCATTCGAGGACAAGGGATGCCTTTTGGCTTCATTATTGATCTTCGCTTGACTCATTCGAGGATAAGAAGTGCCTATTGGACTTGTCACTGACCTCCATTCAACTTGTCTGAGGATAAGGAGCACTTATTGACCTTGTCGCTAGCCTCCACTCGACTCATACAAGGACGAAGAGTACCCTTTGGTTTTGTTGTTGGTCTTTGTTTGGCTCATCTGAGCATGAGAAGTACTTATTGGCCTTGTCGTTGGCCTTTACTAGACTCATTCAAAGATGAGAAGCACCTTTTGGCCTCATCATTGACCTCCACTCGACTTGTCTGAGAATAAGAAATGCCCACTGGCCTCCACTTGACTCATCTAAGGATGAGGAGCACTCGTTAGTCTTGTCGCTGATCTTCACTCAATTTGTCCGAGAACAAAAAGTGCCCATTGGCTTTGTTGGCCTTCATTCGACTCGTCTGAGAATGAGGAGCATCTTTCGGCCTTATTGTTGGCCTTCGCTTGAAGCACCTTTTAACCTCATCATTGGCCACTCGATTTGTCTGAGTATAAAGAGTGCCCACTGGCCTCCACTCGACTCATCTAAGGATGAAGAGCGCTCGTTAGTCTTATCGCTGGTCTCCACTCAATTTGTCTGAGAACAAGGAGTGCCCATTGGCTTTGTTGGCCTCCATTCGACTCGTCTGAGAATGAGGAGCATCTTTTGACCTTATCGTTGGCCTCCGTTTGATTCGTCTGAGGATGAAAAGTGCCTATTGGCCTTGTCGTTGGTCTTTGCTTGACTCATCTGAGGATGAGGAGTGCCTATTGGCCTCCACTTGACTCATCCGAGGATGAGGAGCACCTGATGGCCTCTACTCGACTTATTTGAAGATGAGAAGCACCTTCTGGCATTATTGTTGGCCTTCGCTTTACTCATCCAAGGATGAGGAGCACCCATTGGCCTCCACTCCACTCATCTGAGAAATGAAGTGTTCGTTCACCTTACCATTGACCTCCACTCGACTCATTCGAGGATAAGAAGTACCTTTTAGTCTCATTATTGACCTCTACTCGACTCGTCTGAGAATGAGGAGTGCTCATTAGCCTTGTTGCTAGCTCCACTTGAGTCATCCGAGGATAAGGAGCATCCGTTGGCCTTATCATTGGCCTCCACTCAACTCGTCCAAAGATAAGGAGTGTCTTTTGGCCTCATTTTTGGCCTCCACTTGACTCGTCCGAGGACGAGGAGCACTTTTCACCATTCATGATTGAAAATATGGGAAAGGCATTTTCAATCTACAAAAAGTAGATCTTTATATTTTTTTTTAAAGAAAGTTACATTAGGGATAATAAATTCATAAATTTTTGATGTTCCAGGCTTGGAGAATATGTGTTCCATCTAGTCAATGAAGTTGGTATGCTCTCAAGTGCACCAACCCATCAACGTGATAGAGGCTTTCCTAGTTTAGTGACAACTTTCCCTATTCGGCTGGGTGAGGACTTCAACTTTTTGCAGGATGAGGTCCCTTACTCGAAAGCTTCTTCTTCTTAATCTTAAGTTATAATACTGAGCCACTTTTTATTGGTAACTCACCATCCAAAGTCGAGATCACTCCCTCATTTCTTCTAGCAAGTCCAAGTTTGCCCTCAGGTCATTCAAGCTATTTTCTTCATTAAACTTGTTCATGCTAAATAAAAGTAGGCCAACCTTAAGTGGTATCACAGTCTCGATCCCAAAGGCTAGGTTGGATGGTGTTTCTTCGATAGAAAATCTTTGCATTATTCAATAGGCCCAGAGCACATTGTAAAGCTCTTCGACCTACAGACCCTTAGCTCGATCCAGTCTTGCCTTTAGTCCCTACAGTAAGATTCGGTTAATTACCTCTACCTCTCCATTACTTTGGGGATGTGCGACCATGGTCATGCGGTGCACGATCCCAAGCTTTCCGAAGAATTCTATGAACTTAGCATTATCGAACTGATATCCATTATCCATAATAATAGCTTGTGGTAGGCTGAACTAGCAAATAATAGATTTCCACACAAAGTCACAGACTTTAGCTTCAATGATGCATGCCAGCACCTCCACTTCCACCTACTTCGTGAAGTAGTCAATCATGATGAACAAAAACTTTTTCTATACTACAGCAATTGAAAATAGTCTGAGGATATCTATTCCCTATTGAATGAAGGGCCAAGATGTTGTGATCGGTGCCAAAGGGGTCGAAGGCTGATGTTGGATGTTAGCATTCCTCTGGCACTGATCAAATCTTCATATTAAGTCAGCTATGTCCTTCTGCATAATTAGTCAGAAATAATCTTATCATAGTAGTTTGTAAGCAAGGACTCTACCTCCAAAGTAATTATCGCAAATGCCTTCATGAACCTCCCAAAGATCATAGTCTGCTTCAATTGGATGAAGGCATCGAAGTAGTAGCAGCGAATAAGACCTCTTATATAGCTTTCCTTCATATATCAGGTATCGAGGTGCTTGGTACCTCAACTTCTTGGCCTCTTCATGATCAGTAGGTAGAGTTCCATCCCTAAAAAACTAGATGATTGGATCCATCCAACTTAACTCATGGTCAATCTGCATTACCAATGCTTTCTCAATGCTCGAACTTTCTAATTTCTTCGAAAGCTCCTCTTAAGGTCGGTGGCTCCTTAGGTAGCGAGTTTTGACAGGAGATTGGCTCTAGCATTTTTTGACCTTAGAATCTACTAAAAATTTAGGGATACAAAATTGGATGCAAGGTCCTTTACCTTTTTCAGGTATTGGATCATGCTAGGCTCTCGTGCCTTATCTTCACCTCACACTTAATCAACGACAAGCTATGAATCACTATAAACCCTTAGATGCCAAACTCTTAGCTCCTTGGCGATCTTAAGTCCAGCTACCAAGGCTTCCTATTCAACCTCATTCTTTGATGCTGTAAATCTGAAATGCACAACATATTTGGGAACCACTCTTTTTGGGTTGGTAAGGATCAGTCTAGCTTCGAAATCTCTTACGTTGGAAGAGCCATCTGCATGGAGAATCTAGTACTCCTCGAGGTCCCTGACCTCAGGTTTTGATATGGGCTCCTCTTCAAAGATAGTGCATTTCAGAACAAAATCTGCTAGAGCCTGAACCTTAATAGATGGTCGAGGAAGGTATTTTATGTCTTACTCTCTCAGCTCGATGATCCACCTAGCCAACCAATCCGAGGTTTGAAGTCGATAAAGAACTAACCTGATGGGCTGGTCGAGGAGGACAGTGACTGTATAAGCTTGGAAGTATGAATGCAGCCTCTTTGTTGAAATCACAAGCATGTATACACTTTCTCTAGCCTTATGTACCTAATTTTTGCATCATGGTGGACTCAGCTCATATAATATATAGGCTTTTGAAATGCACCATCCTGTTGGATGAGCATCAAACTGACTACTTGGAAAGAGACTGTGAGATACAAGTATAAGACCTTATTAGGTTCTGGCTTGCTAAGGAGGTGGCGAACCGAGGTCCTCTTCAGCTCATCAAATATGGCTTGGCATTCCTCCATCCATTGAAATTCCTTCATCTGCTTAAGAAATCCAAAGAAGAATAGACTCTTCTTAGCTAACCTTGAGAGAAATCTATTAAGAGTCATGATTCTTCTCATGAGGCATTGTACCTTCTTTATTATCCTTGGTGGCTTCATCTCCTAGAGGACTGGAATCTTTTCAGCATTGGCTTTGATCTTATGCTCTAACACCACAAAACCAAGAAACTTGTCAGAAGTGATCCCAAAGGCACAGTTATTGAAGTTAAGCTTCATATGAAAGTGTTGCAACATCATGAAGGTCTTTTCGAGATTAGTGATGTGATGCTCAGCAGTCCTACTTTTGATGAGCATATCATCCACGTACACCTCTGTATTTTATCTGATCTACTTTTTGAAGAGCTTGTTGACAAATCTTTGATAAGTTGCTCACACATTTTTTATGCCAAATGGTATGACCCTATAATAGAAAAGACCTTTGTTAGTAATAAAAATTATTTTTTCTTCATCTTCAGGAGCCATGCGATTTGGTTGCAGCCGGAGAAAGCATCCATAAAGGAGAAAAATTGATGATCTAATATAGCATTCATCAATATTTGATCGATCCAAAGCAGTGGATAAATATCCTTAGGGCATGCCTTATTGAGGTCAATGCAGTCAATGCACACTAGCCACTTTCCATTTGCCTTTTTGACCAGCACTATGTTGGTCAGCCATTCTGGGTAATGGACCTCTCGAATGAAGCCAATCTTCAAAAGCTTGTCAATTTCTTGTTCTATGGCTTTCTGCCATTCCAATGTGAAGCTTCTTTACTTTTGCCTGATGGGACGATGCTTTGGATCCATGTTCAGATGATGGATAATGGCCTTCGGATCTATGCCTCACATATTCGAAGCTGATCAGAAAAAAATATCTGCATTAGACAAGAGGAATGAGGTGAGGTGTTGGCAGTCTTCATCACTCAGGTTAGAGCTGAACTTAAAATATTTTGGTTAGTTAGACTCTTCCACTGCAATTGGGATAAGGTCTTCTATAGGATGACCCTTTTGTTGCATCAGCTCATCTCAAACATCAAGCTCTTCTATTGGCTGGGTCTCTGTGAGCACCTCACCACATATAGTTACAATGTAGCACTCTTTAGCCAACCTTTGGCCTCGTTAGACGTCCCCCCCCCCCCCCCCCGCGACCCTATGAGAAGTAGGAAACTTTATCAATAAGTGGTAAGTTGATACTACTACTCAGAGGGTATTTAATCCTGACCGATCTAGTATAGCATTATAAGTGGATGGAACCTTCACGATCAAAAAGTCGATCTAGATGGTTGAGTGCCTTAGAGCCCATCCCACCATCATGAGGGACATGTCCCCTTCTACTAGCACAGTGTTACCAAAAAAGCACACTAGAGGAGAATCCATTCTCCTTAACTAGTTATGAGGTAGACCATTCTTACAAATGCATCGTAAAATAAAATATTCATAAAACTTCTATTATTAATCAGAATATGGCATACATCATAGCTCAAAATATTTAAAATGATGGCAATGGGATCGTCATAAGGACACTTTATTCCTTCCAGATTGGCATCAGAGAAAGTGATTTCATCTTCGATCCTCCTCTTCTTCTACTCTTTCTCTTTAGCTCATCTTGGCTCTAAGGTAGGGTTGCTGACCTACCCTCTAGAGATGGTGTGGATCACTCACACAACCAGCCTATCCTCTGAGGGATCTTCATGTCAAGGTGGTTCAGGCTTGGCTTCTTCTCGGTTCGGCTGCTCTTTAACATACCACCTCAATTGCCCCTGCCTGATGAGTGCTTCAATCTTATCCCTGAGTTGTCAGCACTCCTCTGTATCGTGATCGTAGTCTTAATAGTACCGATAATACTTTCTTGTGTTCCACACATGAGAAGGAGTTGTCATCCTCTTCGGCCTACAAAGGTCTCCTTGATGCTCCATCTCCATCAATATTCGAGCTCGGGGTGTGCTAAGGGGGTGTAATTATTAAACCTATGAGAGGGAGACCTAGATCAGCATCGTCTGATCGGGGACCTGGGCTGATCATTGGGAGGAGGTGTGCAAGACTAACGGGACTTCCTATCACTATGTCAGCCCTCCTGCTTAAACTCCTTGCTCTTTTGCTCACCTTCTCCTTTCCCTAAGGATCCGCTGCTATGATTCTTTCCATGCCTCAGTATTTGCGTACTTCTCCATCCTTGGCAATATTTTGGTGAAGTCTTTAGAATACCTCTTTTCAAGCAAGAAGAGGAAGTCATTCTTGAGTAGCCCAACCTTAAGTGTGGTCATGGCCACTAACTGATCCAAATCATGTACCTTTAAAGTTGCGAAATTGAAGTGGTTAATGTAGTCTTGAAGGGATTCACCTTCCTGCTACTTGATGCTGACAAGTGAGTCCAAGGCATAGCGCTGTCAGTGACTGCTGACAAAGTGGGTTGCAAACAACCAATCAAGTTACTCAAAAGAATTAATTGAGCTAGACTAAAGGCTCAAATATCAATGTCGGACAGCCTTCCTCGAGGTCGATAGGAATGCCTGATAGAAGATTGTATCAGTCGCTCTGTGGAGAAGCATCAGAGCCTTAAAGCTCTCCAAATGATTGACAGAATCTGAGGTCCCATTGTAGGGTTCTAGTTGTGGCATCTTGAACCAAGCTGAAAATGGTTTATCCATGATCTTCGTAGTAAATAGGGGGTCGGTATTGAAGTCAAGCTCTACCCCTAGCTGCTGAGCTCGATCTTGCAGTGCTTCAATCTATCACTGTATCTCTTGAAATCTTCTCTCCATATCGACATCCTGAACTATGCAGGGTTCTCGATGCTGAGAAGAAAGGTTGCCTGAAGTAGAATCCCTCTTTGATTGTAGAGTCAATGAATGCCCACATCATCCTTGGCTAGGGTTTGTAGGTCAGTTGAGTCGGCTAAGCCTCTGCCTCAGACTAAGAGGAGATGAGTACTGGCTTATCGATCTAGCTTGGTCCTAATGTGGAGCTTCTAAATCGGGTCGAGGTGTAGCAGTTTGTTGCATCCCTCACATAGTAACGGATAGAGCTTGCACCTACTGGATGAGACTGGTGAATGGCTCATTGAAGATCGCTGGTGCCGATTGAGAAGGTGGGGGTACTTGAGTCGGTTCGGGCGCAACAACATCCTTATGGATATTATTCATTCATGTACCATTGAAACGGTGAGAGGCATTCAAAACTCCTATACATGGCCTCATAATTTTTCTCTCTCTCAAAAGACTAGCCCCAAACAAAGACTTTCAAGATTTAAACCCTTTCTCTAGTGCCAATCTATTGCTGTCAAATCCAAATTAAAGAGATCAAAACTGATCTCGATGAGTTGTAATTATACAGATCTTCTCAATTGTAGACTCTTTGACTAGGATGAGATGCTAGAATGGCTGACTCTAACAACTATGATGAGACCTGCAATAAGCTTCTGATCGAAAGATCTTTTGATGGAGATCCTTCGATACTCAAGTTAGTTGAAAAGTGGAGAATACAGAGAAATAGTGGAGCACCTTGAGGCTTTTCGAGAGCTTACTTGGGGTCACCCCTCTCCCCCTACCTATAGAAGGGCAATGAGAGTTATGTATGCCAGAGAGACTTACTACCCTCAGATATTGAACGTAGATCGCACTGGCGGTGGTTACTTCCATGTTCATGATGTAGAGCTAGCTGTTAGTTGCCATTCAGGGTAGGATCCAATCTCAATGGTTTTCTTCCTTATCTGACCATTCTAAAATCATGAGAAGAATGGATTCCTTCCAAATTAGGACTATTGCTTTATTTGAGTCATCTTCCTTAGGTTAGTTGTAGCCGACCTTTACCTACCTCCTTGGCCATGCCCAAGGTTCGAGTCTGGTCTCTCCAGGATCGAGAAGTATTGAATCAAGTCAACCAACTTGGATTTTCATGTTCAACTCCTCTAGATCGACCATAGCCAACCCTTAGTGGCCTTAGCTGTAATTGAGGATCGAGTCTACCAAGATCTTGATCAAAGCCGAGGTGGTGGTCCACAACAATAACCAAATAGATGATCTGTTTGACTTCTTGCCTCGTTTGCTCATACTTCTGAGGAGATTTCAAAAGCGAAAGACATCTAGTTAAAAACCATTCATGAACAGAATACAGCTTGTTTTGGATTTCTAATCTCAAATAAGTGCCATGCTCCTCATGAGTAAATTACCTGTAGTCTTCTCATCACTTTAGGTGGCTCACAGTTCTTCCAAAGAGCGATTTTGCCAATAACTTACATATTAAAGGTTATGAACTTTCTTAGTTAATTTTTTTTAAAAAAAAAAAATACTATCATATTAATTATTATACATATTTTGTGAGAGTCCTTATCATAATAATTCTAAGAGAAAATTATAGGAATACTCGCTCAACTTTTGTCCAATTTCATTTACACTCATATACTTTAAAAAGTATCAAACTGAATGTTCTAATTATCGATATATTCTAATATGGCCCAACCATCTATCTCCATTAATAAAATGATATCATGTGACCATTACATGATACCATTATTTTATAAAATGATGAAAATACCCTTAGCTCGACCTCCTCCCTCATCCCTTCTTCCTCCACTCTGATTGATCCTCTTCCCCTCCATCGTCGATGTCCCTCTTTCTCCCTCCTCCTTCCTCCTCATCCATTTTTTTTTTCAAAGTGGCTTCCTCCACCTCCACCTCCATCTCCTCCCCTTCCTCCCATCATCATCCTCCTCCAAGCTGACCATAAGCCATCCCACTCCACAGTGAACCCCTCTATCTCTTTTTGCAGCAACCCATTCTTTCCCACTTTCTCCCCATCCTCTTCTCCTTCTTATCCTACTTCTCCTCCTCCAACTCATTTCTTGCCGATGGCCCCTCTCCCCTTCTCCTTTTCTTCTCATCTATTTTTTCTTCTCATCCTCTTTCTCCTCCAAATTCACCCATGAGCCCTACTCCTGTACGACAGTCCCCTCCACATCTGCTTCTTCTCATTGGCAAACCATCCCTTCCCCTCACCTACTTATCTTTCTCCATGGCAACTCACTCCATCCATTCATCTACCTCCTTCACTAGCTCCTCATCAATTTTTTCTCATCATCTTTCTCCTCCTCCAAGATGCCCATAAACCATCCCCCTTCACTGCGGCTCCCTCCACCTCCTCCCCTTCTCACCGACAACCTATTCTTTCCCCTTCTCTTCCTCCCCACTCTCTTATCCTCCTTCTCATCTTCCAACATATTTTTCACTGGCAGCCCCTCCTCCCCTTCCTTCTCATCCTCCAACACATTTCTCTTCCAAGGCCATCCATGAGCGAGGGGCATTTCTATCTTTTGAGAGGGAAAGCTAATACTATTTGTTGGTAAGTAAATGGCGAGATCGTATTGAAATATATGAAAATTAGAAGAATCATTTTGATACTTTTTAAAGTATAGAGGGTGCAAATGAAATTGAACTAAAATTGAGAGGGTGTTGCTCCTAGATTGATTTTGATGACTACAAAACAGTTGGAAGGGATACAAATAATTTTTATGTGAAAAAGACCTTATGCTCTACAGGGGCAAAATCATAATTTCATCAAAACTCTGATTTGATAACATCATCGTGTAGAACAAATGATATGTAATCTATTGGTGAAAGTTTCATAGTTTTTGGACTTATATTTTTGGAGTTATGAAGGTTTGAAGTTCATGAGTCGACTCATGAGTCAACTCATGAAACTATGAGCTGATTGGCACGCAAAGATTAGCCATGGCACGCTGGTTTTCTGGCTTGGCACGACCTGTGAGTCGACTCATGAGTCGACCCACAAGGCATGAGTCGACTCATGAGTCGACCTCTGCTGTTTTGGGCCAAGAAAATCCAGAAACCCAATCTCTGGACTTTGCAACAGAGGTCGACTCATGAGTCGACCCCTGAGGCATGAGTCGACTCATGAGTCGACTCATATGTCGGGATTTGCCTGTAACGGCTAGTTTTTGGCCAGATTTGGTTGCTTTTTAATGCTGCTTTTTGTGCTCTAACGGCTCTTTTTCTGCCTAGTTTGTTTTCCCTTGTCTCTTAAGGCTATAAAGGTTTCAAAAGGTGGAAAACAAAAAGAAGAGAGATCCAAATATCCAAGAGGCATTCAAGTGATTTGAAAAGAGAAAATCAAGAGCATTCAAGAGGGCATTCAAGTGCATTCAAGAGAGAGTTTTCTCAAGCCAACTTCTCAACCTCATTCAAGAGCTCATTTAAAGCCTTCAAGAAGCCTTCAATCAAGCTCACCAACTCCTCAAGCATTTACTTCATCTCTCATCCACTTTGAGGAAATCCAAGAGGGGCTTCTTCATTTGAGTAAAGCGTATTTATTGTTATATTCGCTCACTTAAGGAGCTATTCTTGTACTTATTTGTGCTCTAAACTAATTTTATCTTGTGAGCAATTGTTTTTGTTTTGGAGGGTTTCCAAAACAAGGAAAGGTTGATCCGAACCTGAAATCGGAGTGTATTGGGTCAGCTTGTACCCGAGAAACAAGTGGACTAGCTTGGGATAGCTAGTGTCGGAGTTTTCGACGGTTGTATTCGGGTTGAATACAAAGTATAGTGGATTGGAATTTCCAAGTAGGAGCTTGGGGAGTGGATGTAGGTGCAAGGTTGGCACCGAACCACTATAAATCATTGTGTTTGTGGCATGCCTTATTGTTTCTCTTTAATTCTCCATTATATCCTTGCATTCTTGTTTTAAGTAATTAATCTCAAACCAAAGTCTCTCTCTTCATTCATCAAGTTTTTGATATATAATTTTTACAAGTAATTAGTTAAGCCTAAAATTTTTAAAACCCAATTCACCCCCCCCCTCTTGGGTTGCATAGCTGGGCAACAAGTGGTATCAGAGCCCGGTGCTCTAGCCCTTCTTTGATCTAACAATCAAAGAGCCAAAGATCTATGGCAACCCACGTCGGCACTTCTCTAGCCGAGGGGCAATCTACCAACCGACCTCCACTTTTCAATGGGTCTAACTACACCTATTGGAAAGCTCGGATGAAGATTTTCATACAAGCACTAGACTATGATATGTGGAGTATCATAGTGAACGGTCCACACACACCCACCAAGATAATAGATGGTGAGGAGTCAACCAAATCCGAAAGAGAATGGGATGAGGTTGATAAGAAATTGGCACAGTTAAATGCTAAAGCTATGAATGTTCTTTACTGTTCACTTGATGCAAATGAATTTAATCGCATTTCTACCTGTGCATCTGCTAAAGAAATATGGGATAGGTTAGAAGTAACCCATGAGGGAACAAATCAAGTAAAGGAGTCTAAAATAAACATGCTTGTACATAAATATGAGTTATTTAAAATGGAGCATGATGAGTCCATAACTGCTATGTTTACTCGCTTTACTGATATAATTAATGGTTTGAAGAGTCTTGGCAAATCTTATACTAACAGTGAACTTGTAAGGAAGATTCTCAGGTCATTGCCAAGAACCTGGGAAGCCAAGGTGACTGCTATCCAAGAAGCAAAGGACTTGAACACTCTACCTCTAGAAGAGCTTCTTGGATCCTTGATGACTCACGAGCTTAGCATGAAGCAACATCAAGAGGATGAAGTCAAAAAGAAGAGAACCATTGCCCTCAAATCCACAGCCTCTCCTGATGAAGAAACTGACGACACAGAAGATGAAGAACAAGATGAAGAAATGGCACTCATCACCCGAAGATTCAAGAAGTTCCTAAGAAAGAGGAAACAGGGGATGAGAAAGAGACCTTTCACAAAAGGGGAACAAAGCAAAGAGAAAGAAAAAGATCAACCCCTTATATGCTATGAGTGCAAGAAGCCGGGGCATTTCAAATCCGAATGTCCACAATTGAAGAAAGGTCCCAAAAAGTTCAAAAAGAAGGCAATGATGGCCACATGGAGTGCGAGCGACGACTCAAGCTCCGATGAGGAGACCTCAACAGAACAAGCCAACCTGTGCCTTATGGCACACGATAATGAGGTAATTTCTGAAAACCCTAGTGATTTTACTTTTGAAGAATTGCATGAAGCCTTCAATGATTTAATTGATGAATTGAAGAAACTAGGAATGAAAAACAAAGAACTAAAACTGAAAAATCAGTCTTTAGTAAAACAAGCAGAAAATCTTTCAGTTGAAAAATCTACTTTGCTTCAAGAGAACCAAAGCCTAAAGAATGATATTAATAAGCTGAAACCTATAGTAGATAAATTCACCTTAAGTTCAAACAAACTAAATATGATTCTTGAAAATCAAAAGGCCGTATATGATAAGGCCGGACTTGGCTATAACCCCTTAAAGAAACAAAAATTTCTGAAAAATATTTATGTAAATTATTCAAGTAACAAGCCTACCAATACTACTTGTTTTAAATGTGGTAGAACAGGGCATAAATCTTACACTTGTGCAAACATAACTGTAAAGAAAATATGGGTTCCAAAAGGAACCATCTTGACTAACCAAAAAGGACCCAAGAAAGCTTGGGTACCTAAAACAAAAACTTGATATTTATTTGCAGGTGTGTCTAGCATCCCATGGAGAAAACAGGAAATGGTATCTGGACAGTGGATGCTCGAGACACATGACTGGTGATGAATCACAATTCATCACGCTTGATGCTAAGGATGGAGGGATGGTCACCTTTGGAGATAATGGCAAAGGAAAGATCATCGGGATAGGTAACATTGGTATCACTCCCTCCAAATATATTGAAAATGTTTTGTTAGTTAAAGGTTTAAAGCATAACTTACTTAGCATTAGTCAATTTTGTGATAGAGGGTATAAAGTAGTTTTTGAATCATCTGTTTGTATTGTGACTAGTCCTATTAATGATGGCATCAAATTTATAGGACATAGACATGGCAATGTTTATATGGTAGATCTAAATGATTTAGCCAAATTAGACATGCAATGCCTAGTATCCTTAAATGCTAAAGTTAATGAGACTAGTTGGCTTTGGCATCGTAGACTTGCTCACATTAGCATGCATTCTCTTTCAAAATTAATTAAGAAAGAATTAGTTCATGGCTTGCCTAAACTGAATTTTGAAAAAGATAGGATTTGTGATGCATGTCAATTAGGTAAGCAAACTAGAGTTTCATTTAAATCCAAAAATATTGTTTCAACTTCTAGACCATTAGAGCTTTTGCATATGGATTTATTTGGACCAACTAGAACCACAAGTCTAGGAGGAAAATGATATGGTTTTGTAATAATAGATGATTATTCACGTTTTACTTGGGTTTTCTTTTTGGCACACAAAGATGAAACTTTTCATATTTTCACTAAATTTCATCGAAAAGTCACTAATGAAAAAGGATTTTCAATTCAAAATATTAGAAGTGACCATGGAACTGAATTTGAAAATCAAGACTTTGAAAAATTTTGTGATGAGAATGGAATCGGCCATAACTTCTCTGCTCCTAGAACACCCCAACAAAATGGGGTAGTTGAAAGGAAAAAAGAACCTTAGAAGAAATGGCCCGTACCATGCTTTGTGAAAGCAACCTTCCAAGATATTTTTGGGCGGAAGCTATTAACACAGCATGTTACATTCTAAATCGTGCTTTAATTAGATAATTTTTTAAGAAAACCCCCTATGAACTTTGGAAAAGAAGAAAACCAAATATTGCATATTTTCATGTTTTTGGTTGCCGATGTTTTGTATTAAATAATGGCAAGGAAAGACTTGGTAAATTTGATGCAAAATCAGATGAAGCAATCTTTCTGGGTTACTCCTCTACTAGTAAAGCTTTTAGAGTTTTTAATAAAAGAACTTTAGTAGTTGAGGAGTCCATTCATGTTGTCTTTGATGAATCTAACGATCTTCCTTCAAGGAAGAATGAGGGTGTTGATGATGCAGATCCATTAATAGAAGGTATGAAGGAGATCACTCTGAAAGATCCAGCCACTCCAGAGGACAAGGAACAAGAAGACAAACAAGATGAGATAGGTGAGGAAATTCAAGAACAACCTCAAGGTACAATTGACCTACCCAAGGAATGGAGGTATGTTCACAACCACCCTAAGGAGTTAATTATTGGTGATCCTATGCATGGTGTAAAAACTCGCTCTTCACTTAGAGATGTGTTTAATCATTGTGCTTTTGTATCTCATTTTGAACCTAAAACTATTGAAGAAGCTGAAAAAGATCATAATTGGATTAATGCAATGCAAGAGGAACTTAATCAATTTGAAAGAAATAATGTTTGGACTTTGGTTTCAAGACCTAAAAACTGTTCAATAATTGGCACAAAATGGGTCTTTCGAAACAAATTAGATGAGCATGGTAATGTAATTAGAAATAAAGCAAGATTGATTGCTAAAGGATATAATCAAGAAAAAGGGATTGATTTTGATGAAACCTTTGCACCAGTAGCTAGATTAGAAGCCATTAGACTTCTACTTGCATATGCTTGCTTTATGAAATTCAAATTGTTTCAAATGGATGTTAAAAGCGCATTTTTAAATTGATTTATTGCTGAAGAAGTTTATGTAGAACAACCCCCTGGATTTGAAAATCATGCCTTTCCTAATCATGTCTTTAAATTAAATAAGGCATTATATGGATTAAAACAAGCACCTAGAGCATGGTATGATAGACTAAGCAAATTTTTACTAAGTAATGGTTTTTCAAGAGGTAATGTAGATACAACCCTCTTTATCAAAAGAAATCAAAATGATATGTTAGTTATACAAATTTATGTTGATGACATAATTTTTGGGTCTACTAATGAATCCCTTTGTCAAGACTTTGCTAAGCTTATGCAGGGAGAGTTCGAGATGAGCATGATGGGAGAACTCACCTTCTTCCTCGGACTCCAGATCAAACAATCAAAAGAGGGAATCTCCATCACCCAAAGCAAGTACACCAAGGAACTACTCAAAAGATTTGGAATGGAGAACTCCAAACCCATTGGCACACCAATGAGTCCCTCATGTAAGCTTGACAAGGATGATGAAGGTAAATGTGTAGACTTAAAATACTATAGAGGCATGATTGGATCACTATTATATTTAACTGCAAGTAGGCCTGATATCATGTTTAGTATTTGTTTATGTGCTAGATATCAATCTAATCCTAAAGAATCTCATTTGAATGCTGTTAAAAGAATCCTTAGATACTTAAATGGTACTCAAACTTTAGGGTTATGGTACTCTAAGGACTCACAAATAGATTTATTAGGATATTCTGATGCTGACTTTGCTGGATGTAAACTAGATAGAAAAAGCACAAGTGGAACTTGTCAATTTCTTGGAGTTAACCTAATCTCATGGTTTAGCAAGAAACAAAATTCGGTAGCACTGTCTACGGCTGAGGCTGAATACATTGCAGCCGGAAGTTGTTGTGCTCAAATCTTGTGGATTAAGCAACAACTCGAAGACTTTGGAATTAAACTTAATGAAACACCAATAAGATGTGACAACACAAGTGCCATAAATCTATCTAAAAATCCTATTCAACACTCAAGATCCAAACATATTGAAATAAGACATCACTTCATAAGAGAACATGTTCAAAACAAAAATATAATTCTTGAATATGTTTGCACTGAAAATCAATTAGCTGATATCTTTACAAAGGCCCTTAGTGAGGATAGATTCTGTGAAATTAGGAGAAATCTAGGAATTCTTGATCCATTTGCCTGAATTATTTTTCAAATTCCAATGATTTATGGTCAAAATCTCCTAAGAGCTCAATTTCCAACACCTTTCTTGGTCCCAAAAGCTCAAGTTTTTCATTCTAAAAACTCATCTTAGAGCTAAACTCCTTCTCCCCAAAATTCAAATTTTTCTGGAATTTATTCACATTTTTCCTGATTTTCTGAACTTCATGAGTCGACCCCCATGAGTCGACTCAGTGGCAAACTTGTAATTCCCAGCAACTTCCAACGGGCTGAAGGGTTTATATTCTGAATTACTGTTCGTGAGCCGACCCTCACGCTCGTCTTCCTCCTTCCGAAATCCATTCTCCCTTCTCCCATTTGCTCCATTTCCTAGGCTTGAGCTAGTGGAACTCCTCCCGCCTCCTCTCCACCGCAAATAGCCACTCCGGGAAAGGTTCTTTTGTGACCTCTTCCCTTGTTCTTCACGGTTGGAGCGTGCCCTAGCACTCCACCGTCCCTCTCAAATCCACTCATTCTCTCCTCCAAAACCTCAAATCACTCTCTTATAATCCTTCCTCCACTCCTTCACTTGCTCCTCAAGTCTCCTCGCCTGCTATTGAAGAGGGTATGGCACCAAAAATGAAACTTCCCCAAAGGAGAAAGTCTGTCCGGGAACTTGAAGAAAGTGTCAGAAGGAAAAGACAAGCGGCACAGTCCACCTCTGCTCCCGTTCCAGATTCAGTTCAAGGTCCTTCACAGTCTTCTCAAACTCCCAGTAAGAACCCTCTCTCAGATAGAAAAGTAGAAACCGGGAAAAACATTGACTTCCGGTTCTTTGAAAGTGAGGGATTTTCTTTAGCAAGTAAGATCAAAACTCAGGGATGGAGCTTTTACTGTTTACTCAAAGAAGTCACCTTTGTTGACCTTGTTAGGGAGTTTTATCAGAATCTTATTTATGGAAATGGGTCTGTAACTTCAACTGTGAAAGGGATTGATATCTGTCTGGATCCTGTCATTTTAGGGGAGATTTTACACTTACCTAGTGAAGGTTATGCATACATGGAACTCCCCATGAAAGAAGAAGGTATAAGTGTTATATTTGGAGGAACCTTCCAAGGGAATTTGAATAAACTAGAGGCCAAGATTTTACCTATAGAAATGAGAATCTTACATCAAATGGTCACAAAACTTTTCTTCCCTAGGAGTGGTAGGCACGATCTTCTGTCAGGCAGGGACATATGCATTATGTTTCACATTATCACAGAAACCCCCCTAAACCTCCCAGCACTTATGATAGAGGCCATGAGAGAGACTCTGAACAGATCTAAGGCACATTTGCCTTATGGTATGGCCCTGACTAGAGTTTTCAGGAGGTTTGGAGTTAGTTGTGAGGGGGAGGCTCCCACCAAACTGTCTCATGTTGATACCTTCAACCTTCACACCTTGCATCGAATGGGGTTCACAAAAAGTGGTGGTGGTTGGATCAGGGGAGCTGAGGAGAGAACAGAAGAAAGAGCAGAAGAGAGAACAGAAGAAAGAGCAGAAGAGAGAGCAGAAGAAAGAGCTGAGAATACAGCAGAAGTCAGAGCTGAAGAAGAAGAAGGTCCATCATCTCCTGTTCATGGCTTCAGGGCAGCTTCACCAGATATACAGTTCTTTCCGGATCCAGAGGCTGGCCCTTCTGAGTTTACCAGGATACCCACACCTGTGCATCAGCCAGAGAGCAGAGCACCTCCGCCAGAGTTCACACTGTCCGATTATCAGATTGAGCGGATTGCACAGCGTATGGTCTCTTTGATGTCGAGTCAGATGAGCAGTACTTCATTTGTACCAGGGGCTACTTCTACTGATCAGACTTTGACTCCCCACATCTCCACAGTATATCAGATGATGGCAGATCAGTCCATGAGGATTCAGCAGCTTGAGGACACTGTTCTGAGATTGACTGGCAGAGTTCTCGAGTTACAGGGGCAGGTCTTCGATTTGGCACACCCTCAGCCTCAGGAGTCTTCGATTGAGGTCACTGATCTCACTGCAGAGGCCGGCAGACTCAGAGGAGCTCTTGAGGGCGGTTATGAGTTACTGAGGAAGGAGATCAGAGGATCAAGTGAGCAAGCTACTACTCAGTTCACTGCACTTCTCCAGGCTGTCTCCAGGGCACTGACTGTACTTGACTCCATCAGACTTACCCTTTCAGTTCAGTCCCTAGCTTCTCAGCGTTCTCAGCCACCCAGTTCCTCCCGTTCTCCTGCTCGTGCCAGAGGCAGACGGGGTCGAGGACGCATCTCAGATCCAGATCCATCTGATCCTTATCACATTTCTGATGATTCTGATCATTGATCATTTCTAGATCCTAGGTCTTAGTATTTAGTCCTCTCTAGGATCTGTATTTTTGGGGCCATGTATTGACATGAGCTAGTTGACTTTGTATGTTACTTTTTATGTTACAATCTATGTACTGAAACAATTATGGCTTTACCTTTGGAATGATGATTATCTTACTTTGGTCATATATTCTCTTTTGTGAAATATTGTCTTCTCTTTATGGTATTATCATTTTATGATTGCTGTTAATAGTTGCTTCATTAAGGGGGAGCAAACCCTACAAAAAAAAAATTTAAAGAATGCTTCAGAAAAAGGACTTAACCTTGTTTGATGATGTCAAAAAGGGGGAGAAATTAAACACAAAGAAATCCATCAAAAGCAAACACTACAACTTATGAGAAATTAATACATTGACAATTTTAAGTACAAATGCTAAATATACTGCAAATAAGTACCTTTTAAAATTACTTATACTCTAATTTGCTGTAAACCATTGAATATGCTTTGATAGGCTTTGAAATTTCAAGCCTACTCTGATATATTGAATACATTGCTCTAATACTTTGACAATTTTACTACTCCGATACATTACTCAATTTTACTCTGATACATTGAAAAACTGTTTTTATTACTCTGATACTTTGCAAAATTTTTCTCTGATACTTTGTAAAATTATTTTCCCTACACTGATACATTGCAGGATTTTCATTTCTCTTGCTCTGATACATCTTAAACTTAAATGATCTATTACTCTTTCCAAATCAACTATTCAATATGCTTTGGCACACATGACTAGTTTTGAGAATTGAGAAAATTTTTCAAAATACAGTTTGCTCTGATAATAAAATCAAATTTTCTGCTCTAACACCAAAACAATAATCCAATGAGCATATCTTCCAATCTTTAAGCAAATGGGCAAACTACTTATGCATATAACCATTTGTTTCACATGCCAAAAGAATCATACTCTTTTCAAGCATATGCTTTTGAAATTCATGATTCATATAAATGCTTTTGTTCAAATATTTTGTCATCATCAAAAAGGGGGAGATTGTTGCTCCTAGATTGATTTTGATGACTACAAAACAGTTGGAAGGGATACAAATAATTTTTATGTGAAAAAGACCTTATGCTCTACAGGGGCAAAATCATAATTTCATCAAAACTCTGATTTGATAACATCATCGTGTAGAACAAATGATATGTAATCTATTGGTGAAAGTTTCATGGTTTTTGGACTTATATTTTTGGAGTTATGAAGGTTTGAAGTTCATGAGTCGACTCATGAGTCAACTCATGAAACTATGAGCTGATTGGCACGCAAAGATTAGCCATGGCACGCTGGTTTTCTGGCTTGGCACGACCAGTGAGTCGACTCATGAGTCGACCCACAAGGCATGAGTCGACTCATGAGTCGACCTCTGCTGTTTTGGGCCAAGAAAATCCAGAAACCCAATCTCTGGACTTTGCAACAGAGGTCGACTCATGAGTCGACCCCTGAGGCATGAGTCGACTCATGAGTCGACTCATATGTCGGGATTTGCCTGTAACGGCTAGTTTTTGGCCAGATTTGGTTGCTTTTTAATGCTGCTTTTTGTGCTCTAACGGCTCTTTTTCTGCCTAGTTTGTTTTTCCTTGTCTCTTAAGGCTATAAAGGTTTCAAAAGGTGGAAAACAAAAAGAAGAGAGATCCAAATATCCAAGAGGCATTCAAGTGATTTGAAAAGAGAAAATCAAGAGCATTCAAGAGGGCATTCAAGTGCATTCAAGAGAGAGTTTTCTCAAGACAACTTCTCAACCTCATTCAAGAGCTCATTTAAAGCCTTCAAGAAGCCTTCAATCAAGCTCACCAACTCCTCAAGCATTTACTTCATCTCTCATCCACTTTGAGGAAATCCAAGAGGGGCTTCTTCATTTGAGTAAAGCGTATTTATTGTTATATTCGCTCACTTAAGGAGCTATTCTTGTACTTATTTGTGCTCTAAACTGATTTTATCTTGTGAGCAATTGTTTTTGTTTTGGAGGGTTTCCAAAACAAGGAAAGGTTGATCCGAACCTGAAATCGGAGTGTATTGGGTCGGCTTGTACCCGAGAAATAAGTGGACTAGCTTGGGATAGCTAGTGTCGGAGTTTCCGACGGTTGTATTCGGGTTGAATACAAAGTATAGTGGATTGGAATTCTCAAGTAGGAGCTTGGGGAGTGGATGTAGGTGCAAGGTTGGCACCGAACCACTATAAATCATTGTGTTTGTGGCATGCCTTATTGTTTCTCTTTAATTCTCCATTATATCCTTGCATTCTTGTTTTAAGTAATTAATCTCAAACCAAAGTCTCTCTCTTCATTCATCAAGTTTTTGATATATAATTTTTACAAGTAATTAGTTAAGCCTAAAATTTTTAAAACCCAATTCACCCCCCCCCCCTCTTGGGTTGCATAGCTGGGCAACAGAGGGTATTCTTATAATTTTTTCTAATTATAAAGAATCTTGTTGATAATTTTCTCAAGTATCTTCTCGACACAACATATTTGGGATGCAGATCTAGAGGCCCATCATCTTTTATTAGCGTAGATGACCAGAGTGTTGCCTTTTGTGATCATACCACACCTCTTGGGGCCTCAGGAGTAATATTGTCTTCATGATTTTTTTGCCCCATGTAATTATTTTATAGGGATACTCCACCAACAGTCATATATGGATAGGATTCCTAGGTGGGACTCCATATTATTCTAACAAAAACAAAATGTGTTTAAGTAACCATTAGTAAGAATTATTTGTGATTGTCTTTAATAGCAGACTACATGATCTAGTTGAGTTCCTACATCATTTCTCCCTTGTTTTGAATTTAGAAGGTTCCATGCTTTAGAGAAATATATGTGGAGACCTATTAACTTTATTAAAATGAGTAACCCAAGTGTTGGTCTCGAGAAGTGGTACTTCTCTAATAATTTGCTATTATCTCTTAATTTCTATCCCAAGTAAGCATACATATATACATAGATATAGTATCGTCTCAAGAATAGAGTGTCAACACTCTTCTCAGATGGAAAATCAATAAATGTACATGTATATATGTTCATGTACAAGCATTTACATATATATGCATATGCTTACATACATAAATGAGAGACTACTATCATCTCAAATGGAGGGTATCTACTTCTCTCAGATGAAAAATCAACAAGCAAAACATCCAAACTGAGAATTGACATTGTTTATGATGATATATATCACTAAAAATATCTAATAATAAAAATTAAATATTTTAGTGATCTTTAATCTATACATCAAGTGAGTGCAAAAATATTATGGTTAAAATTATGTGAGTCTATATTTTTATATGAACTAAGTATTAAAATCTATTGATTTTCAATCTATTCGTATTTTAAAATATATAGTCATGATCAAATAAGATGGATATTTCTCAATTTAAGTATTTTTTTGTATATCATCACATTAATCATCTATTTTTTCTATTTGATTAATAGGTTAGAGACCACCAAAATACATGATCTCGGTCCTTAGGTATTTTTGCTGGTATAGATCATGATCAATGATGTAGATTTTTATTTTGGATGCTCAATATTGATTTTGGGTATAAGAGCCTAGATATCCTCTCCTCTCGAGAGAAGCTTACAAACATCTGATACATGCTGTGAAAGTTAATTAAATATTAAATAACAAGGATGTGTATATGAATATTTGTATAAATAACAAGGATGGTTCACTATATAACATAATAGACTAAAGATTGAGAAAATAAAATTTCAAAAATATAAATACCCAATATATTATGATTGTATGTATATATGTATGTATGTGTAATGAGCATATCTATGTGGATATAAGAAAGCATATGTCTATGAATATTTGTATGTATGTGATAATCTGAGTAACTTATGCAAGCTCAAATCAAGTTCAAGCTAGGTCAGATATAAAAATCTCAAAATCAAACTGAAGTCTAAAATTTTAATAAATTTGACTTTGATTCTACAGCCAACCCATCCATCATTAAGATTTGATCGGGTCTAGGTCACGATTTGACCATCTTTGGGTTGGATACCAAGTTTGTAGGTTAGAGTGACAGCCCAAACTAAAGCTCAAGCAATAAGAGGATTTTTCCTCTTCCCTGTTATTGGTTGGTAATTGGCTAAAGTGGCAAACCCTACCAATAGTCTCATCTAAACTCCTAAACTTCAAGTCAAAGAATGGGGTCTATTTGTTAGAGAGGGCGAGATGAAAGATATTGATCATCAACTTATATTTTACATCAAGACTTTTGTTTTTTTTTTAATTTACTAGCAACTAGGTATATGTAATGTCCCTTAGTGAGAGCAAAATGATAAAGTCCAATCTTTTCAGGAGTCAAATAAACATATCCAATTTGTTTGGAAGTTCGATTAAAAAGACCTTGATCTAATTATGAAAAACAAGGAAAGCATGTGATAGATATTGGTGAAAAAAATTGGTCATTAGAATATTTTTTGAGATAATTATGAGAGATATTCCCAATATAAAATATCCCTGAAAGAATCAAAAAAAATATTTTTTGATATTGAAAATGTCATTTCTATATATAGCATAAATAATTAGCTACCAAAATATTTGTTGCGATAAGTTGATATCACAATTTATTTTTTATCGACTAGATGAATGAATCACTGATTCATAAACTGGTCATATTTTTCCAATTTACAATGATTTAAGTTTTAAAACATTAAAGAAAGTGCTCTAGCCAAACATAGTTCTTATTGGTGCGGTGACTATATGAGATTGCAACTTGAGAATGCCAAATCAATGGCTAAGCATAACCCAACCAAACATTTAGATCCCAACCCTAATCTAAATCAAATAGGTTGGATTTTCCAACTCAACCTAACCTAGCCTTATCTTACTAAAAAATTTTGGTTGGGTCAGATTAGCATGGGATCAATTTGGTTTTGGTTGCATTATTAGGTAATTACATGATATTGAACAGAAAATTCTAGGATAGAGAAAGTTTTGTTCATTGTTATTGTAATATTTATTTGGTTTAAGTATCTACCATTTGTCGATTTCTATAACATATTTACATAATTCTAAAACTGAATAAGTCATTATATATTGTTATATAAATATTTATTTACTTATCAAGTCAACTCAAATTTAGATTTCATTTAGTGTTAACCCAATAGATTGATTTTAATGAATACAAAATATTTGAGTATGATACTAATGATTGTATATTTTTAGAGTAGTTAATTTATTTTGCAGGAAACTCAATAAATTTGAAAGGTTAAAAAAGTATGGAGAAGCCTAGAAGAATAGAGCATAAAGTTAAAGAATCATTGAAATATTTGAAGAAGTATTTGAAATATTTTGGAAGTTTCTGTAGAATGAAGAAGTTGATCCTAGGCATCCACAAGTCAATCCCAAAAAGTCAGGTGAAAAACAAAAGACAATAATTATCAAATACTTCAAAAGTCGATCCCAAGACTTTGTTAGTTTTTAGTATCTCGAATTCGATCCATAGCAGTACAAGACAGAAGAGCCCACAGTACACAACCTAGAGGCATGGCCCACAAGCCCGTAGGCCCGACTTGCAGGCACCTAAGCCGTTGCAATGTGCGTGGCCCAAAACACGTGTGGCTCTACGCACTGGTGTGTGACGTAGTCCACACATCCTCTGTGGATCGCTGCAGTCCAAGGCCAATTTATCACGGTCTACAGTGTGTGATCTTGCACGATTTGAGGGCCAGGGAAGCTTGTGGGAGAGATTCGATGGTTCAGACTAGTTCTTGAGTCCTAATATAATTTTGATTTTGATCTAAAGTGAGTTTGAGGTCTTTAAAAGGGGTACACGGGCTTTGAAAAATGTGTGTCAGCTAGAGGTCTCAGGTAGTGGCATGGCGTGAGCAGTAGGCAATAGCAGCAGCAAAGAACTATGAGAGTAGCTGCAAAGAGGGCTTTTCTTGGATTTTTTGTGAGAGCTTTTATAAAAGGTAAGTACCTATTAAAAGAGAGAGATTTGTGAGAGTTGAAAGTGTGTGATTTTCTTTTGCATTTATTTTCTTTCATAGTGAAGCTTGCATGCCTCATGGAGGTAAGCTTTGGACTGTTCCATATATTTGATTGTGTCCTTTTTATTTTTCTTCTTTCCTCTTGTTACGATATTGACACCATCATCTGGGTTAGTGATCTTGGATGGGGGATCCATATTTCACACTCGTGAGGAATCCTTCTCAACAAGTGATATTAGAGCGTACGTGATTGTCCAGATTACGGTGGTGTTGATCGAGGTTGAAGAACATGGAGAACACACGCTCAATCAAGATAGAGATCAACTGATATGATAAGAAGAGTAATTTCTTCCTATGGTAAGCAAAGGTAAAGGATATGCTCATCTAACAAGGGTTGATCAATGCTCTCTTATGCAAAAAAAGCTGACTACCATGAAGGAGAAGAATTGGAGGTGGCTCCAGATGCAGGTGGTGAGTACGATCTACTTGTATTTGATGGATGATGTGGTGATCCATATGTTTAGCAAGACCTTTCTGATAGTGATATGAATGAAACTCGAGGAGATGTACATGACGAAGTTACTCACCAATGCTCTCTTCCTCTAGAAGCAGTTCTACTACCTACAGATAAGCGAGGGGCAAAGCGTGCAAGAGCATTTTAGTAACTTTCAGAAGATCCTTACTAATCTCCTCAGAGTTTGTGAGAAAGTTGAGGAGAAGATCAGAATATTGATCTTGCTTTCATCGCTTTCCCCTTCTTTTGATTCTTTAGTAACTACTCTTTTTGTGGGAAAGAGCACCATCAAGATGGAAGAGGTCACTTCTGCACTTCTCCAGAATAAAATTCTTAGGTGCAAGAATCGAGCTTCATGTTTAAGTGGTAACTCGACCTTGACGGTGACTGAAGGTGGTGGTGGCAAAAGATGAAGCGGTAGAGGATCGCAAGGTGGGCGGTCCAAGTCCAAGATGAGGGACTCAGGTGAGATCAGATGCTGTCAGTGTGATGAGTTGGGGCATCGAGTCAAAGATTGCCCATAACTCAGAGCTTAGATGAAGGCTACTACAGTGATGGCAGTCTAAGGTAGCGATACAAAAGCAAGTGATGATGTTTTTCTAGTATTTGATGAGGTATCTACTTCTTTCTCATAGTAAATTTTAAATTCTACATGTTCGTATCATGTGTGTTGCAGAGAGGAACTGTTTGACTCCCTGTAGAGCAGTGAGGGCACTGTTCATTTGTCAGATAGATTGAGCTGTACGTGCGATCAAGAGCAAAGAGATTGTCAGCTTGAAGATATATGCTGGAGCAGTAAGGAAGTTTGGTGAGATCCGATACATACCCAGCTTCAAGAAAAATCTAATTTTACTGAGCAAACTGAATTTAAGCAGCTACAGGTGGAGAGCTAATGATGGAATCTTAAAGATTTTGTACGGTAGTAGAGTCATGTTGAAGGAAAAGAGGTATGGAGGATACTACCTCTTAGTAGAAAACTCAGCACGAGGTGGAGCTTCAAGAGCCGGTGGAGCTCAGAGTGAGGTGGAGCTCTAAGTATAGGTGGATTGGGCACGAGACAGAAGACTCAAGAAGATGACAGGCAATGTCACAGGATAAAGTTTTCATTGCCACAAGAGGCTATCCCGAGCAGATCTCAGGTTTGATAGGTCACAACACATGATGAAGATGGGATCGAGCGGCCTAGCTCGACTCTCATATTTGTCCATCCATGAGCAGCCAGATATTTACCCCAAGGCATGAGGACAAGATTATCCAGAAACTCTCAAAATTAGGTGGAGACCGAATATCAAGTTGAGGTAGAGATTTGTTGATTTTTGGTGCTTTGAATTCGATCCACAGCAATTCGAGATAGAGGAGCCCACGGCATGTGGCCCAGAGGCACAGCCCGCAAGCTTGGCCTGTGGGTGCCCAGACCGTTGCTGCGCATGCAGCCCACTGTGGGCTTACGGATGCATGCGGCCTAGTGTGGGCATACGGCCCAGAATGTGTGTGGCCCTGTGCACTGGTGTGTGATGTGGTCCACCAAGGACTGCAAGAGGAAACATGGTCCATGCATCCTCCATGGATCGCTGCGGTCTAAGGCCAATTTATCACGGTCTACAATGCACAATCTGAGGACTAGAAAAACTTGCAGGAGAGATACAATGGTTCAAACTAGTTATTGAGTCCTGATATTATTCTGATTTCGATCTAAAGTGAGTTTGAGACCTTTAAAAGGGGTACACGGGCTTTAGAAACATGTGTGTCGACCAGAGGTCTTAGGTAGCGACGTGGCATGAGCAACAGACAGTAGCAGTGGCAGAGAACTGTGAGACAAGCTACAGAGAGGGCTTTTATTTAGTTTTTTGTGAGAGCTTTTATAAGGATGAGTATTTTTTGTTGAAAGAGAGAGATTTATGAGAGTTAAGAATGTGTGATCTTCTTTTATATTTATTTTCTTTCATAATGAAGCTTGCATACCTTGTGGAGGTAAGTCTTGGGTTGATCCACGTATTTGATTATATTTTTTTAATTTTTTTTCTTCTTATTATAGATCAATATCATCATTTGGGTTAGCAATCTTAACCCAGAGATCTGTATTCCACACTCATGAGGGATCCTTCCCAACAGACTTCAGAAGTCGTCCACAATATTTCACAAATCGACCCCAGGATTTCAGGAGTCAGCTTCTTTACAATGACTCATTTTTGTATATACTTTCAATGAATAAAAATGACTCCAACAGCTAATTTGACCTTTCTAATGATATGTATACCTCCTCTAACCAAATTTGAGCATATTTAAAGCTTGAAATCAATTAAGAAACACATCCAAGTAAGAAATGGGATTTTCTTGAAGATCATTGAATAAACTGGGAAGAGACAAAAGGCAGAGTGAATGTGTATTGAATTAAAGTGGGCTACCAAAAGTGCATCTGCAACGACCATAACTTCATTCACTCAAGTCTTGAAAAAGAGAAGTCCCAGCTTTAATAAGCACTCCATTTTGACTTGACAACACTTCAAAGATTTCATTTACATTTTGCTCATAAAGGAGATTTCGCTCATTTGGCATTTGATTCTATTATACTTTTTTGTTTCTTTGCAAGTTTCTTGAGATGGAAACTTATATGATAGACTTATCTAAGATCATAATTAGATGTTGTATTGACTAAATTTTGAGATGACTTGGTTAGAAAGGTTATGGTTGATAAGCTTGTACAAAACTAAATGGGTTTGATTGTGAGTCCGACCAAAACAATCATACTATAATTATAAGGATTATAGTATAATGCCCAAATAGGGAGACATAGGGAATAGATGAAGGTATTGGATTTGACATCAAACTACTATAAATTATTGTATTTGCATTGCTTATGTTTGTTCTTATCTTGTGCATTGATTTATTACTTATTTTGCTACGCACATTCAATTTTTACTCTCACTTTGCATACTTGAGTTAGCATATGCTCTTTGATCTTTTGTAGACTTAACCGTCTAGAGCTTAAGATCAATGGCAACCTTGAATATCTTTTGATGAAGGATATTTCTTTGTAAGATCTCTTCTTTTCAGTGATTTTAACTATAACTATTATGATTGTTATTAAGATTTTTACCTTGATCAAATTTTAAATCTCATACTTGTTGCTTTCAACACCAATCTGATTGATTTTAAGAAACTTTTGAAGAAAATGAGCAAATGGATTTTTCAAGAAAAAATAGGAGTCAATAATTTTTGCTTAGCATCCTGAGATTATGTAAAAGTTGAATCTTTTTTAAAAAATTGTATTTGAACTCAAAATATTTTATTACATTTAATGCTCCAAATTTGATCTTTCATGATACATTAGTTATCTTAAAATTTGATTAGAAAAGAAATGATTTTCTTGTTACATCATGTACTATGATTTGAATAACGTATTTTCAGCATCAAATCATTTGATCTTGAATTGCTCTAATTTAACAAAAAAATGAGAGAGACTATTTATAAAAGAGAAATGAAACTAACATCTTTCAATCAAGAGAAGTAGATACAGATGATGATGATATAAGTACACTTAAAAAGGAGATGAAGAAAATATCACTAGAAGATATTCCTTCTCAAGACTAAGAAGAAAAGGAGCAAGCATAAAAAGAAGAGAATGAAAAAAATGTATAAACCACCATCTACCATACATCAAGATACACATGACTTATCAAAGAAATTAAAGTATGCTTATAGTCATCCTAAAGAATTTATTATAAATGATCCATCTCAAGATATTAGCTAGGACTAGAGCATCAATTAGAGAAGTATTAAATCATTTTATATTTATTTCTCTTGTTGAACCTAAAATAATTTTTGAAGCTGAAAAGATGCTAACTGAATTATGACTATGTAAGAAGAACTAAATCAATTTGAAAGAAATAATATTTAGAATTTAGTTGAAAGATCTAAAACTTATCTTGTTATTGGTACCAAATAAATTTTTCGAAATAAACTTGATGGGCAAGATAATATAGTTAGAAATAAGATTAGATTGATTATACAAGATTATAATTTAGAAAAAAAATTAATTTTAATGAAATCTTTGCACTAATTGCTAGGTTTGAAGCTATCAGATTTCTCTTAACTTTTGTATATTTTACTAATTCAAACTTTTTTAAATGGATGCAAAAATTATATTCTTGAATGGATACATTATAGAAAAAAATTATATAGAATAACTTTTAGATTTTAAAAATAATAAATTTTTTGATTATATTTTTAAATTAAACAAAGCTTCATATGGTTTGAAACAAGCTCTATGTGTATGGTATGATAGTTTGAGTAAGTTTTTGTTGATAATGATTTTAAAAAAAATATATTGATCCAACTCTTTTATCAAAAAAAATTAAATAATTTTTTTTAATTATTTAAATTTATGTTAATGACATAATATTTAGTGCTACTATCGAGCTTCTATGTAAAAAATTTACAAAGCTAATGTAAGGAGAGTTCGAGATGAGCATGATGGAAAATTGATCTTCTTCCTCAAACTCCAAATTAAGCAATCAAATAAGGAGATCTTCATAAATCAAATAAATATATAAAAAAATTTAAAAAAAAAATGATATGAAGAATATCAAAGGCATTGGTATCCTTATGAGCTCAAATTGGAAGCTTGATTAAGATATAAAATATAAAGTAGTAGATCCTAAGCTTTATATAGATACGATCATATCACTATTTTACTTAACTGTAAGTAGTTCTGATATTATATTCAGCATATATATGTATATTTATTATCAATCTAATCCTAAAGAATCTTATTTTATTATTAAAAAAATTAGATATTTGATTGATACTCAAAATATTGGCTTATGATATTCAAAATAATCTTTTTAAAATTTAATTGGTTGTTATCATGCCGATTTTGTAGGATGTAGATTAGATAGAAAAAGTATAAATGGTATTTATCAATTTGTAGGAGTTAATTCAGTAGCATTGTCTATGGCAGAAACTGAATGCATTACAATTAGAAGCTACTATGCTTAAATTTTGTGGATCAAACAATAACTAAAAGATTTTGATACTATTTATAGTAAAATTCTATTAGATGTGATAATACTAGTACTATTAATTAATTAAAAATCCAATCCAGCATTCTAGAATAAAGTATATAAAAATTAGGCATCATTTCATTAAAAATCATGTACAAAATAATAATATTATGCTTGAATTTGTATCCACTGATAATTTATTTACAAATTTTTTACTAAAAAGATTTTGCATAATTAGAAAGAATTAGGCCCTTTATGATCCTTATAGTTGATTTGCTTAATTCTATTCAAATTAATTTTATGAGTTTAATTCATTGAATTCATATATGTATTTGAATGATTTTGATGTGGATTAAATATGGCATGATTGAATATATTATTTTCAAAAAGCCTATTTCTAAAACCTTCTCTATGCCAGTCTGAGCTTGGTAATCTAGAATCTTAGTCAATCTATCATTAGCTGACTAATCTAATATCTTAATCAATCCATACTGATCTGACTAACCTATGAACTGAGTTGACTCAGATGTTGGAACCCAGCTTTTTAATAGAAGCTCTAAAGGACCCCACTCATTATTTCTCTTTTGTTCTCTTGGTCGTCTCATCTCAAACACCTTGCCCCACCAAAAAGTCTTCTCCTTAATCATTTTTCTTCAATTTGTGATGGATTTCGATGTTCAAATAGATCTAAAAAAATAACTCGTTATCAGATGAAGAGATCATGCCAACATCCTCCATCAAGAATGCACTCTCATAGATCTTCATTGAAGGAAAGGACTAAGTTTTGATCAGATCTGAGGGTAGAAATGGGAATAAGATGAGTGATTCCTTCATCCTCATGGGCTGAAGAATCATCTCACCCTCCTCCTCCACCGCAGTTGATGGGACTTCTTCCTCCCTCTCCAAGGTCAAGCAATGCCTCTCGTATCAAGATCAGTAACTACTAGAAGGAAGATAGATTTTTAATTTTTGGAAAAGAGGGGTTTGAGATTGGTAGAAAATTCAAAACCCTAAGTTGGAAATACCTATGCACTCTGGACTTACCTACTTATCCCAACTTGATTCAAGAATTATATGGAAATGCCAAAGTTGGACATAATAGCATTGAGTCAGAGGTAAACAAAATTAATATTACACTCAATGCGAACATACTTAGTTACCTCCTTAGAGCACCAGTTAACGGTTATAGATCGATTAAAAGGCGAGTGTAGAAGGTTGCGGACTATGCTGGGTAGAGAGGATGTAGTAGAGTTTAAAAAGATTCTGGCAAAGAGACTTTCTATGAAATGAGATTTCTTCACCATATGACAGCTAGGATTTCCTTCTAAGAGTTGGTCGATTCAATTTTGTTACCAAAAGGGATATTACTATTATGCATCATAATGTATATGAATCCCTTTCAACCTACCAATCATTATGATCAAAGTAATGTAGGAGGCAACTTCTCACACTAAACCAGCTCTACCTTATGGAATATTCCTCACTCTTGTATTCAAAGAGTTTAGAGTCAATCTAGATGGAGAACCTTCAAAGAAGTTGCAATATTTTGACACTTACAATGATCAGTCACTAAGCAAAATGGGTTACATCAAAACTAATAGTCATTGGATCCGAAAGGAGGGGAAAGTGAGGAAGCTAACAAAGACAGAGAGAGACAAGGAGAAAAAGCTGAAACTGAGTCAGAGGAATAATGAGAGCAAGCTCCTTACATATCTATTGTTGAGCCTACTCAGCTAGAACATTTTGTTCCTCAGAGGTTCAGATTAGTCGAAGATTAGATGGACCAGTTAGTTCATTGCATACACAATAGGCTTCTAAGCTCAATGAGGACATTGATTAGATAGAAGTTGTATGAGTGGGACCGTGCTTCAGGACCTTTGGACTCCCGAGACTTACCACCTCCTTCTAACCCTGCACTCTCTTCAGACTAACCTCTTCCTTAGGATACCTCATGTCTTGCATGTTTACATGATTGTTTTTGTATGCTTGCTTTGTCCTCTTAATTGTCTCTATTTGTGAAGGATGGACTTTTTAGTATTATGTAAAAACTTTGATCATCAATGCAATGTTATATTTTTTGTGAAATGAATGAGTAAATTCTTGATTGAATGATTGAATGGCTGATTGATTATCATTAAAATGATTAAATGAATGATTAATTGGTTTATAGTTCATTATGTTGATGAATACATATGCTTAAAAAGGGGAGAAATTAAGAAAAAAATCATTAAACCTTTTTGATTATGACAAAAAGGGAGAGAAATTGAGAAATTGAGAGAAATTAGGAGAATCAAGAGCAAATACAATAATTTTTCAAAGATATTGCTTTTCTACATCAGAAGGGGAGATTTGTTTAAAATTTGTTTGAAATTTGATTTGTTCAAAGTTATTTCAAGAATATTGCCTTATTCACATAAAAAAGGGAGAGCTTTGATTAAAATTTGATAAATACTTGATCTTTCCTTTTAAAGATACTTTTTATCAAGATTTCAAAACTTGTTAGTGCTTGAAAGGTAGTATTCAAAGGATTTTATCATCATAAAAAATGGGTAGATTGTTAATCCTGAAATTAATTTTGATGATGTTAAAAGACTTGGAGTACAAATTATGATTACTAATGATACTTTTGAAAGTGATTATAGGATTTCTTATAGTGCTCAAAGATTGATCTCATTCCAAAAAAATATTCTCAAATCTAAGTAATCTTATGTTTCCAAGTTAAAGTTTTAAGTTTTAAAAAGCAAAAAAAACTAAGTTCGGCACTAAAGGATTTTGATAAAAGAAAGTCTAGCCTCAAAAGACTTTTTAATAAATTCATCTATTCAAAAATTAAGTTTGAGAAGGCAAGTCTAGTCTACAATATGTTTGAATAAAAAAAACTACTTAAAAAAAAGAAAATCAAATTTGACATACATGGCATACTTTTGAATTGATGAAGAAAGAAGTTTAGCTGACCCAATCTCAGTTCAAGGAAAAAAATAGAAAGAGGTGAAATTCAGATAATTTTTTTTTGTCGATCAAGCTTTTATCTAAGCCGATCAAGATGGAATCATAGCCGACTTATCTATATAAATAGCTGATTCAGTTTCGGACTTAGCATGAAGATAGAAGATTGAAGATTTCAAAAATTCTTCTGAACCAACCATGAAAACAACATGGCCCACTAAGAGTGAAGCTTATCCAACTCATAAGAATGGGATAATTGACTCAGTCTCAAAGGTAGAAGCATATAAAAAGCAATGAAAATTTATAAGTTCTCTGAGCCAATTTAAAGATCAATTAACCGATCAAGTCGTAAAGTTAGCTGACTAAGAAGATATCTAAACTGACCAAGTCTCAGATAGACAAAATATACAGAAAGTAAAAAAAAAATTATACTTATTTTGAGCCATCTCAAAATTTTACTTAGCCGACTTAGTACTTCAGATTAGCTGACTAAGAGTTTGAATGAGCCAACTCATAGATTTCTGATCGAATAACATCTATTTTTTTAAATTATTTTAAATAGCTATATTTATTTGTAATGATTATTTTTGAGCTTTCAATAACTAGAACATTAATTGCAAACTTTTTTAACATCATAAAACAAAAGAATCTAAGTTGGGAAATAATGGTATTAAAAGATTTTGAGGCCATGGAATTTATTGAAGAAAATACTTAAGATTTTTGAGTGGAACAAAAAATAAAGAAAGGAAGGATATTAAAAAAGCTCTTAATTATGACTTTCTATATTTACTTACTCAAAAGAGGAGAAGAATGCATTGAATTGAACTAACAACCATCAAGCAAGAGCATTCAAGTCTCCATCAATTCTCTCTTAAGCATTTAAGAAAGAAGTTAAAAATAATTCAAAAGCTCAGCCATTCCAACTTCTTTAAGAGCTCAAAGAGTTTATTGTTTATGTCTTAAATTCTTGTATATCTTTTTTTGAAGTGTTGTGACAAATTATTTGGAGAAGAAACTTGGGTCTTTAAGGATTGGTCCAAGCAATAAATTAGATAGTGTAAGATTTTGGTTGGTAAGCCAATAAAGATTAATTAGATTGATGTGAGCTAGAAAAAATAATCAATTACAAGATTTTGATTAGTGAACTAGAAAAAATTAACTGAGTTGGATTATGAACCCATGAAAATAATCGAACTGTAGTCTTATGGGATTATAATTAAAATTTTCAAGTAGATTAACTTGGAGAGTGGATGTAGATGCTGAGTTAAGTGTAGAACCACTATAAATCTTTTATGTTTGTATTTATAATTACTCTTCTATCGTATATTTATTTTCTACTAAGCACTCCATAAATATGTTTAAATTATTGTCAGGAGCAAGTTCTTTAAATAATTTTTAAGAAATCCAATTTATCTCTTTTTTGGGGTTGCCACCTCTAGAAAATAAAAAATTTAAGCATTAGGAAAGAAAAGATTAACAACTTATGCTTTATGGCATAAGAGGATGAGGTATAGTTTGAAAATTCTGCTCTTTTTACTTTTGATGAATTATAAGAAGTATTTTTTGAGTTAGTGAGTGACTTAAAAAACCTATGAACAAAAATAAAGAGCTTAAAAGGATAAATCAAATGCAAGTTAAACAGAAAGAAAAAGATTAAAAAGAAAAAAAGATTTTTTCAAAAGAAAAGAAGAATTTAATTGATAAAAACTCCAAACTAAAAAATAAGTTGAAAAATTAAAATTTATAGTGGAAAAATTTACATTAGGTTCTAAAAACTTCAAATGATTTTGAACAATCAATGAAAAATTTTTAAAAAAGCTAGACATACATTTAATTATTTAAGAAAATAGAAATTTTGAAAAAATATAGTTATCAAAACTTCTTCTGAAAATTTTTCAACAACTTATTTCAAATGCAATAGATTAGACCATAAAACTTACGATTGTAATATCAAAAAAAATAGATTATATCAAAATTAAAAAGATTTAGATTCTAAAAGAAACCATGCCTATTAATTTCAAAGAATCCAAAAAAACTTCGATATCAAATTGAAAAAATGATTATTTTGCAAGTATGCGTAGCATCTCGTGCATCAAAAAGATAGTACTTTAAACATTGGATACTTAAGATGCTTAGTAGGATATGATCTCAATTCATCATGTTTGAAGCTAAAAATAGAGGGGGTAATATTTGGTGATAATAGTAAAAAAAAAATATAATAGGATCAGCATTGATAATATTAGAATCATCTCTTCTATATTTATTAAAAATATTATGCTTATAGATAGTTTGAAATATAATTTAACCTAATTAGAATAATATAGATTCTTAATTAAAAATAATTTTATAAATAAGTTAGTTAAAACTGAAAGGACTTAATGCTCTTATATATTGTAATAGACTGATTTTGATGGACCTTTTTGTGATATTTTATATACTTTTTGTACTTAATACTTTGATACAAACTGCAATACTATGATACTGAAACTTATCAATATTGTCCCTATATCTGGTTTTGACTTTATTCCTATAAAATTTATAATTTTTTGAAACAAATGTGCTCCTATACTTTGAAATATATATTTCTATGTTTTGCTATATTATGGCTCAATTTGCAATAAATAATGAGATAAAGAGTAAACATAAGAAAAAAATAATAATTAATTGGCATAGATAAAGGGGGAGCATTAATTGTAAAGTTAAATAAAAAAATAATTAAAAATTATATTGATGTGGAGTACCAAAATAAAAATAAAAAAATTCTTACCAAAAATATTACAATAATACAAAATTAAAAGAAGTCAAAATCATAAAACTCATTGGTATCAAGGTAACAACTCTATCAATTTAAATTTAACATGCATAATTCATATTTTTTATATCAAGTCATATCTAAAATTTAAATTTAAAATTTGCTCTGATACACTTTATAAAACTTGAGGCTTGCTATTTGCTTGATTTACTTGATACATTATATGTTTCAATACTTGTAATTACTTGTTATGATGTTTCCTTGATCATATAATAATTAAATTATAACTCTTACATTTAATGTTTTTAGTGCCAATGTGACTTATCTTGAATAGCTCTAATTTAATGAACGGGGGGGGGGGCGGGGCAGAGTAAGCTAAGTATATAGCTTTGACGATTAAGTCTAAAATTTTGAACAAAATTGATTCTTAAACCCAAAGTGCTCTGATGCATTAATTTTTGAATGACTAAATGCATTGAATTTGATCTTTCAGGCTTGCATCCAAACTCTTTAATTTCTCTAAAATTTAACTAGCACAAACATAATTTACTATAATTTTTTGAGATATTTTGAATATTTAAATATAACTTTTAATATTATCAAAAAGAGAGAGAGGGTAAGTTGAATATATGCTTGAGCTAATCTGAATATTTTATGGGTATTTATTATGTATGTTCTCAATACATCTATCTGTTTACTTCATATATGTGTAAATTCTAGGAATACACTTTGCTTTATTTTGCATGTACTCAAAATTTTATTATCATTAAAGAAGAAGAAGATTGTTGTTGACATAATAAAATTGATTTTGATGCAGTACAAATATTTCAGTATGATACTAATGATTATATATTTTTGGAGTAGTTAATTTATTTTGTAGGGAGCTTAATGAATTTGAAAGTTTAGAAAAATATAGAGAAGTCTAGAAGAACAAATCATAAAGTTGGAAAAGCATTTGAAATATTTGGAGAAGTATTTGAAGTATTTTGAAAGTTTCTAAATTAAAAAGTCGACCTTAGATATTCATAAATCGACCCCAAAAAGCTACAAGCCAAAAATAGAAGACAACAATTTTCAGACATTTCAAGAGTCAACCCTAAGATTTTAGAAGTCAACTCTAGACTTCAGGAGTTGACCTAGGATTTTAGAAGTCAACCCCTGAATTTTAGGAGTCAGCTTCTCTATAATGGCTAATTTTTC
>NC_026001.2:73120618-73142181 GCF_000442705.2 Elaeis guineensis | reverse complement strand
GAGCGAGGCTATATCAAGACGCAGATTGCGATGGTGGCAAGCAAGATTGAAGATTGAGAAGATAGGATCAATCGAGATGGAGATCAACAGGTTTGATGGAAATAATAATTTCTCTTTGTGGTCGATAAGGGTGAAGGACGTGCTCATCCAGCAAGGGTTGATAGATGCTCTCTTATACGAGGAAAAGCCGACTATCATGAAGGTGCAGGATTGGAGGCGGCACCAAATGCAGACGGTGAGTACGATCCATTTGTATCTAGTGGATGAGGTGGTGATCCATGTGCTTAGCGAGACTTCTCCGACAATATGTGGTCGAAGCTTGAGGAGTTGTACATGGCAAAGTCTCTCACAACACTCTCTTCCTCTAGAGACAGTTCTACTAGCTATAGATGACTAAGGGACAGAGCGTACAGGAGCATCTCAGTCATTTTCAAAAGTTCTTCATCGACCTTCTCAGCATTGGCAAGAAAGTTGAGGAGAAGACCAGGGTGCTGGTCTTGCTAGTATCGCTTTCTCCTTCATATGAGTCTTTGGTAACTACTGTTCTAGTGGGGAAGAGCACTATCAAGATGGACGAAGTCACTGTGATGATTCTTCAGAACGAGGTTCTCAGAAGGGAGAACCCAGCTCCGAGCTTTGGTGGTAGTTCAACTTTGGTGATTTTTGGAGGAGTAGGAGGTGGTAGACGGAGCGACAGGAGATCGCAACGAGAGCGGTCTAAGTCCACGATGAGGGACTTGAGCATGACTAGATGTTATCGGTGTAACGAGTTGGGGTATTAGCTAGAAATTGCTCTCAACTCAGGAATTAGATTAGAGCTACTGCGGCGACGGCCAGTAGAGTCAGAGGGTGATGTCCTGGAGATATCTGACGAGGTATCTACTTCTTTCCAGTAGTAGATTTTAGATTTCACATGCACCTATCATGTATGTTGCAGAGAGGAGTAGTTTGACTCCTTGGAGAACAGTGAGAGCACTGTTTATCTGCTGGATGGATCGAGCTGTGCGATCAGAGACATCGAGACGGTTAGCTGAAGGATACATGATGGTGTAGTGAGGAGATTGGGGAAGGTTTGATACATATCCGATTTCAGATGGAATCTTATCTCACTGAGCAGACTAAATTCGAGAGGCTACATGACGGTAACTGATGGAGAAATCTTGAAGGTGTTGCATGGCAATAGAATTATTTTAGAGGAAAAGAAGAGGATGAGAGGATATTACTACCTGACGGAGAGCCCAATGCGAGATGAAGTTTAAGAGTCAGGAGGAGTCCAGAGCGAGGTGGAGCTCCAAGTGAAGATAGATCGGACACGAGACGTGAGACTTGAGAGGATGAGAGACGATATTGCAAGGTGAGATTTCTATTATCGTAGAATGCTACTCAGAGCAGGTTCAGGTCAGGAGGAGCATAGCATACGATGGAGATGAGATCGAGCGGCCTGGCTCAACTCCCATGTCTGTCCATTCATGATCAGCAGGCGATTGCCCTAAGGCATGAGGCGAGGAGATCCAGAAGCTTTCAAAGTTAGGAGGAGATTGAATGTCGAGTCGAGATGGAGATTATTAGAATTTGATATCTCGAGATTCGATCCACACTGAGCTCATAGTGAGGTCTGCGACGACGAACGGAGTCCAATGAGCCCAAGATCAATCCAAACAGAGATCGGATGAAGGAGATATGCTTGATAGAAGATGGCACAAAAATTGAAGCGGTGGAGGCCGGTGGTGGGCCAGCGGAGGTCGTGGTGGCGTGACCGCGCACGGCAGCGCATGGCCCGGCCACAAGCATGCAGCCCAGCATGTGGATGTGCAAGCACGCATGGTGCGTGGCCCAGGCCCGGGCACACGTGCGCGCGGGTGTGTGCTGCACGGCCCATGCGAGCTTTTTCCACGCGATCCATGCGCAGTGCATGGACCGGTGGTCCACGAGGACCCACGTGGACCGAGAGGATATTTCTCTTTAGTTTCTCACAGTCCACGATGGATCGGCAGATATTTTTCTATGGTTCTTGTGGTCTACGGTATGTTTCGTGGATCAATTGCGTGATCGAACGGTTTTGAGCACTGCTAGTCTTAATCTGATGGTTCAGGGACTTTTTTGGGTGCTGTGAGGAGTCCATGACTCTTGTTTCCGCTCGAATTCAAAGATTTAAAGCCCCTGTTCACAGAATAGAGATGTGAATAGTGGTTGGTTGTTCGGCAGAGGATCTAGAGCAGCAGCAGAGACGAGCTGCCGACAGAGAGTAGGAGTAGGGGCTTCAACAGACTGTCAAGCAACGGACAGTGGTCGCTTCAGGGGTTCAAGGAGTCTTCTTAGAGAGAAAGTTTTTGTGAGAAATAGCTTCTTGGAAGGAGAGATTGGATGTACGAGGGTTGAGGGTATGATCTCCTCTTGTAATTTTTCTTATTTTTTATGGTGAAGCTTGTATGCCCTGTAGAGGCGAGTCTTTTTTTGGCTTATCCATGTATTTGATTGTTTTTGTTTTATTTCTTCTTTCTTCCTGCTATGATGTATGGTATCGAAAAGTTCCTGTGATGGAAGTTCTGTTCAGACATCCCCAACAGTTGATGCAAATCAAAGAGCTTTTGTAAAATTGATCCTCAACCTAAAAATTTCATCGAACACGAGAAAAATAGCTTTTATTGATATCATAGATTTTCTTTTCTTCGTGCAAAGTAGAGTATCATCTGCAAAAAATGAAGGCGCTTTAAGCTTGAAAAATAAGATTTAGAGCCAATACATTTGCTGAGCCCATAAGAATTTGCATGCTGAAGCATTTTTGATAGGATGTCGGTGATAAAAACAAGAATAAATAGGGCTGGAGAGAGGGGGTCATCTTGCCATAACCTTTCATCTAATCCATCTACCCAAAATCCTTTTGATAAGTATTGGAATAGAGGCTAAAGATAAAAGAGTCTTAATGCACTCTACCCATTTGGAAGAAAATCCTTTGCAGCGTTGGGAAGAGAAAGTTCCAGTTTACTTTATCAAAAGCTTTTTTAAAGCCCAGTTTATCCAGAATTCATTTGCACCCGACCCTGCTGCGGTAAGCAAGCATTTTATGTGCACATAGGAAATTTTCTGTGATAACCAAGTAGCAGTCATATTCCCAGTTTTAGCATGATGGGGTTGGCAAGTTTACTGGTCCTTCACCCTCTTGTTACCACTCATGGAGGTCCAGTTTATCTATGTTTTATCCCGGTTTTACCAGTTAATAATGCCAGGTTTACCGGTATTGAGAGTTACATGCCCCAAACTACCAGTTCTCATAGAGTAAACAAGTCATTTGCCCATAAGCTACAATCTCAAGTATCATCATTCACCTATTTTTTTAATGTTTCTGTTATAGCCCAAAACCCAGCCCAACCAAGCCCAATCCAGCAGACCCAAGCCCAAAAAAAAAAAAAACAGAGAAAAAACTGGGAAGAAGACTCCCGATAGGAGTCTTCTTCTCCGGCGAGATCTGAGCAAATTAGGAGTCCTGGGACCTCTCGAAGTCCTAGGACCCTCTATAAGAAGACCTCCTCTTTTCCTAGAAACCCAACATCGGCCCCCTTCCTCTCTCTTTCTCCCTATTTTTCCCGATCGGAGCCGCGGACACCATTTTGATTCTCGTCGTGATTGCCCGCCGGTGGGGTCACCGGAGGCCAAGGTGAGTCTTTCTCTTCTTCCCCTCTTCCTTCCCCTTCCTCCCGTGCCCTTGTGCGCGGCTGCCGGCGACGGGAGTCACCGATTTTCGGTCGGAAAAAGGGACCTCTGTTTTGGTCTCTTTTTCCCGTGGATTTTCCGGCGCCGGCGATCGCAATCGACCGCCGGCCATACCTCTCTGTGACCGGGGGAATGGCCCCCCTCTGCCGTCGGCCTCCGCCGCGGTGGCCGTGGCCTGAACGGCCCAGCACAAGGAGGGGACCGCCGGTCCCCTGTTCGGCCGGGAAGAAGCCAAAAAAAAAAAAAAGAAAAGAGAAAGAAGAAGAAAAAGAGAAAAAGAAAAGAAAAGAAAAGAAAAAGAAGAAAAAAGAGAAAAAGAAAAGGAAAGAAAAAAAAAGAAGAAAAAGAAGAAAAAGAAAAGAAAAGAAAAGAAAAGAAAAAAAATAAAAATAAAAATAAATAAATAAATATATATATATATTTATATATATATATAAATAAATAAATAAATAAAAAATGATGAGAGAGAGAGTTTTCTCTCTTCTCTCTCTTCTTTCAGTCTGAACCCTGACTTTCTCTCTCTGGAATTGGACTTTCTCTCTCTACTTTCTCTCTCTAGAATTTTTTCTCTCTTGATGGATTTCTCTCTCTCTAAAGTTATTCCTCTAGGATTAGCGTAGTGGAAGGCTTCATCTGATGATTTTGATCGAGTTTAGGGAAGAGTCTGATTTTAAGTGAGGTTTTGATTTTGAGATTTGTTAGATTTAATTTTGAATTAAAATTAATATAAAAATATAATTTTGGATAATAGGCACGAAAGAATCTCCTAGAAGTTAGTCGATCTGTTCATTCAGTGCTCCGTGAAAGGTAAGTAATGAATCATCTTCTCGAGATATTCCATATTTATTCTGAAAATAAATAATTATTCTCTGAAATTATGCATGATTTATGAAATTATGTTTTGAAAGAAAAGTGCTTTTGAAATATTATGGTACGTCGATTTATGCACATGTTCAGTGAAAAAAAAATTATGATATATTATGGTACAAAGTGTTTTGATACAGATTGGATTTATGCTCTCAGCCTAACTATGTTTCAGTGGGCTCCGTCAATGGAGATTATACGTTGGTACTCAGTGGGCCCGTCAATGGGGATTATACGTTGGTACTCAGTAGACCCTGTCAGTGGGGGTTGTGCACTGGTGTTTGTGGACCCTGCTAGTGGGGGTTGTGCGCTGGTATTTGTGGACCCTGCCAGTGGGGGTTGTGTGCTGGTATTCTGTGGATCCCGTCAATGGGGTTAAACGTTGGTCATAGTCAAGGCTGTTGAGTTACGAGTGTTTTGAGTCGAATCGGATTTATGATTATATTATATGTGAATATTTAAAAATATTTGATTTGTATTAAATCAGCATGAAATATACTCTTATATTTATTTGTAGCATTATTCTTAAAAATTATATAATATCTGAATTATCTAGTTGAGATATTTGTTACTTACTGGGCTGTCTAGCTCATTACCTTTCTTTCTATTTTTCAGATTCAGATAATTAATTTCGATCGTGGGACGAAATATTGGGACAGAGCTTTTAGAAGCGAGATTAGTATTGTCAACTTCATTGAACTTAGATCTATTGTTTTTATTTTTTTAGCAAAAATTTTATTGGATGTAAGACATTTGATTTAATTACTTGAATTACAGTTGAATAGTAATTATTTGAATTTATTCCACTGTGATGCATTGATATCGTGATGAGATGCCTTGCATGCTTATGGAGAGAGTTCTTCATAAGTATGCGGCGGTTGCCACGACCCTCGATTCACATCTCGGATCGGGGGCGTGACAATTAATATGGTATCAGAGCATAAGTGGATAAATTATGACACATAAAATTAGACATAGTATGAGTGTAGGTGGGTAAATATTAGAAATATTGGGATGATAAAGTATGAGCATCATAATAAACCCATCCTAACAAATAGATAACTGAATCTAATAAGGTTTTACTACTACAAGGTTACCATGCCTCTCCGTAGATTGACAAGAACTACTCAAGGAATTGCAAGAGAGACATCACAACCACGGGATGGTAGCACTCCCCATCTGACCAGTGGCACCCCTCAGGAGGAGGGAGTCGTAGATCCTAATGGGAGTACTTCGAGAGCACGTCAAGAACCAGATATGGCTCAGTTAATGCAGACCCTAATCAGGATGGTACAAGTGCAACAACAAATACAGCAGCAAATGTTTGAACAACAGCAGATACAACGAGATACACAACAACATCAGCATCCACCACCACAACATGGAGAGAAACCAGTACAACGGAATAATATTTCAGAATTTAAAAAGCTTGCTCCTCCAGCTTTCAAGAGGACTACTGAACCTTTGGAGGTTTATAACTGGATAATGGAGATGGAGAATGCCTTCGCTGTCCAAGAGTGTCTTGATGAAGAAAAGATTCGATATGCAGCTTATTTACTATAAGGAGAAGCATACAACTGGTGTCAGCGACTACAGCGCAAGTATGAACAAGACGGCGAAATACTTACCTGGGAAAGATTTCGGATTGCATTCTACGATCAATATTTTCCTCGGAGTATAAAGATCCAGAAAGAGTAAGAGTTTATTTATTTGAAGCAAAAGGGTATGAATGTGACTGAATATGAAGCAAAATTTACAGAGTTAGCAAAATTTGCTCCGAGATTAGTGGATGGTGAGCAAGAACGTGTTCACAAGTTTGAGATGGGATTGAGAACTGAGATTCGAAAACAAGTAGTTCCATATGAATTGACAACTTATGCAGATGTGGTAAACAAAGCACTGATAATTGAAAGAGAAGTCAATGAAGAACGCATGAAAAGGGAAAGAAGGCAAAGAAAGAGAGCACAATCAAATGACACACAAGGGCAGAATAATAAAAACATCAAAAGATCAGCTAAGGGAGCAGTAGACAATAAGACTCAACAGATTGATGGTGAGCCGTGCTTCAGATGTGGCAAAAATCATGCAGACAAGGATTGCTATTGGAATACAGGTGCTTGTTTCAAATATGGTCAGATGGATCATAAAATTGCTAGCTGCCCGCTAAATACTGAAAATCAAGTTGGCCAAAGAACTTATGAAGGACAACATAAGGGTGGTGGACAGATTCCTAAAAATCAGGGAAGAATGAATGCGCTTACTCAACAAAATGCACAGGCTTCCAATACAATGGTGACAGGTATGAAAAATTTCGAGGACGAAATTTTTTTTGAGGGTGAAGAATGTTATAGCCCAAAACCCAGCCCAATCTAGCAGACCCAAGCCCAAAAAAAAAAAAAAACAGAGGAAAAACTGAGAAGAAGACTCCCAATAGGAGTCTTCTTTTCCGGCGAGATCCGGGCAAATTAGGAGTCCTAGGACCTCTCGAAGTCCTAGGGCCCTCTATAAGAAGACCTCCTCTTTTCCTAGAAACCCAACATCGGCCCCCTTCCTCTCTCTTTCTCCTTATTTTTCCCGATCAGAGCCGCGGACACCATTTTGATTCTCGCCGTGATTGCCCGCCGGTGGGGTCACCGGAGGCCGAGGTGAGTCTTCCTCTTCTTCCCCTCTTCCTTCCCCTTCCTCCCGTGCCCTTGTGCGCGGCTGCCGGCGACAGGAGTCACCGATTTTCGGTCGGAAAAAGGGACCTCTATTTTGGTCTCTTGTTCCCGTGGATTTTTCAGTGCCGGTGATCGCAATCGACCGTCGGCCATACCTCTCTGTGACCGGGGGAATGGCCCCCCTCTGCCGCCGGCCTCCACCGTGGCGGCCGTGGCCTGAATGGCCTGGCACAAGGAGGGGACCGCCGGTCCCCTGTTCGGTCTGGAAGAAGCCCAAAAAAAAAAAAAGAAAAGAGAAAGAAGAAGAAAAAGAGAAAAAAAAAGAAAAGAAAAGAAAAAGAAGAAAAAAGAGAAAAAGAAAAGGAAAGAAAAAAAAGAAGAAAAAGAAGAAAAAGAAAAGAAAAGAAAAGAAAAGAAAAAAAATAAAAATAAAAATAAAAATAAATATATATATATATATTTATATTTATATATATATATAAATAAATAAATAAAAAATAATAATAATAAAAAAAATGATGAGAGAGAGAGAGAGTTTCTCTCTCTCTTCTTTCAGTCTAAACTCTGACTTTCTCTCTCTGGAATTGGACTTTCTCTCTCTACTTTCTCTCTCTAAAATTTTCTCTCTCTAGGTTGTTTCTCTCTCTTGATGGATTTCTCTCTCTCTAAAGTTATTCCTCTAGGATTAGCGTAGTGGAAGGCTTCATCTGATGATTTTGATCGAGTTTGGGGAAGAGTCTGATTTTAAGTGAGGTTTTGATTTTGGGATTTGTTAGATTTAATTTTGAATTAAAATTAATGTAAAAATATAATTTTGGATAATAGGCACGGAAGAATCTCCTAGAAGTTAGTCGATCTGTTCATTCAGTGCTCCGTGAAAGGTAAGTAATGAATCATCTTCTCGAGATATTTCATATTTATTCTGAAAATAAATAATTATTCTGTGAAATTATGTATGATTTATGAAATTATGTTTTGAAAGAAAAGTGCTTTTGAAATATTATGGTACGTCGATTTATGCACATGTTCAGTGAAAAAAAAATTATGATATATTATGGTACAAAGTGTTTTGATACAGATCGGATTTATGCTCTCAGCCTAACTATGTTTCAGTGGGCCCCGCCAATGGGGATTATACATTGGTACTCAGTGGACCCCGCCAATGGGGATTATACGTTGGTACTCAGTGGACCCTGCCAGTGGGGGTTGTGCACTGGTGTTTGTGGATCCTGCCAGTGAGGGTTGTGCGCTGGTATTTGTGGACCTTGCCAGTGGGGGTTGTGCGCTGGTATTCTGTGGACCCCGCCAATGGGGGTTAAATGTTGGTCATAGTCAAAGCTGTTGAGTTACGAGTGTTTTGAATCGAATCGGATTTATGATTATATTATATGTGAATATTTGAAAATATTTGATTTGTATTAAATCAGCATGAAATATACTCTTATGTTTATTTGCAGCATTATTCTTAAAAATTATATAATATCTGAATTATCTAGTTGAGATATTTGTTACTTACTAGGCTGTCTAGCTCATTATCTTTCTTTCTATTTTTCAGATTCAGATAATTAATTTCGAGCGTGGGACGAAATATTGGGATAGAGCTTTTAGAAGCGAGATTAGCATTGTTAACTTCATTGAACTTAAATCTATTATTTTTATTTTTTTAGCAAAAAATTTATTGGATGTAAGACATTTGATTTAATTATTTGAATTACAGTTGAATAGTAATTATTTGAATTTATTCTGCTGTGATGCATTGATATCGTGATGAGATGTCTTGCATGCTTATGGAGAAAGTTCTTCATAAGTATGTGGCAGTTGCCGCGACCCTCGATTCACAATTTTGGATCGGAGGTGTGATAGTTTCAAATCAATGGAATGACTTGAGTAGGCTACGAAAGCCACACAATTTAATGTCTCATGGCATTTAGAAAAAGTAAAGCGCTTGCACAGGGGAGAAAGAGAGGGAGATGGCAAAGCCAGGATGGGTGGGGAGATAGAAAGATGGGGATGTTAAGAGTTCGGATGGGGAAACATGCAGTAATTCACCTAAGTTACATTTTACACCCTTTTAAAGTGGACTCCGCCTTCATTAAAATGGGATTTGACCCACCCCAATATATGACCCCCTTATGTTCTTGTTCTAGTAACTTTCCCTATTTTAGAACATGATATTTCTAGTTGACCATTTTATTTTTTCTGTTGTATTATAGTCTTTTAAGGTACTTGACTTGGTGACACACTTTAGCCCCACCACACAGATAGAGAAACTTCAACTTGGACATATCTTGTAAATTGATCTTTATCCAAACGCACTCAAAACATGGAAGCTTGAGGCTTCAATACACTTTGAGTTAACAAAAAGACAATCTTTGCATAACAAAAATAAAAAAGAGCTAAATTAACAATGAATAATTTGTTTATAACAGTTATGAAAATGGTAATCAACATTATTGGATAAGGTTTATTTAATTATTTATGCATGACACTCGTAGTGATCCCAATCGACCACTTGATACTCATACAGAGATTATGTTTGAGTTGTTTATTTCTAAATTCATTACTTAAGAGAAAAAATTTAGATAAATAGAAGCTTGCATGCGAAAAATCAAAAGAAATTAGTAGTGCAAGAAACTACCCAAGGAAGTTATTATTTAAAAAAAAAAAACTTTCTGTATGAGGAGGGGACAACTTCATTTGGATTCTCACTTCTTATAAAGACAACCATATAGCAGTATTTTATAAGAAATTTAAAATCATCAATTTGAGCCTGGCTACAAAGTAGAATTTAAGAAGGACAAAACTTTTCAACTTAAGCTCGTAACATATAAAAATAATAATAAGTTATGAAAAAACCCACAAATATTGTATATCTGAAAACAAACCAAAATGACCTATTTTTTAACATTCATAAGCCTTCAAGCATAATTCCCAAAACCAACATTTCTCCAGTACCACCGAAGAGTAAGAATACAAAATTTCAAAATATATGATACCTAAATTCCTATAACTGATATATGTTAACAGAACTAGATACCAACAGCAGCTTAGGGCCGAGATGGCAAGAGTTTTCCATCTATGAAACTCGAAAACAGAACCAACGCTCTCTCTGGCTGAGCATATGGTACCATATGAGATGCACCCCTAACAGTAGCATACACTAAGCTCTCATTTCCATAGGCTTCCCACCACCCACCAACCTGCATTGTTAGAAAAAATAAAAAATCAGATTTATTAGATGTCAAGACAATGCTTAATCATACCAGCTGCTATCCAAAATGAACAAAGCTTATCAAGTTATCTGGTTCTGTATATATGGATCATATGTTCTATACTACATGTCATTGAGGGCATTGGCATGAAGATTCAATGTAATGGTACAGTTGGAAAGATGATGGCTACATTTGCTTAGACAAACCGTCGGATCCACATGTCATATTGTTAGGATATTGATGGTAAATTGTTTAAGTCTTCTGCTTGATCATATAAACACATGTTGGGTGCTATTGGTAGAGAAATGAACAATTTATCAGGTATTTCCATGTGTCTACTGCCGATGTTTGACCGAGATATTAGTACAAAAGATTGGTAGCATATGGAACCATTATATTAGTGGCAATGAAGCTCATAACTTTGCTAAAGAAGTTAAATGTACAAGAAGATCATGATGAAAGCAAGACGGAGAGAAAAACCAAATGGAACCAATGGAATATTATAATGACCAAGGGTCAAGGATGAAAAGAGATTATGCTTGACATAAAGACAAAAATTCAATGAGGTCATCCAATGCTGATGTTAAGGTTTGGCATGGTTGAAGGTGAAAGACATAGTAGCTACAGGGGTTACTATATCAAACTGATAGAGCTTTAGTTAAGAGATGCGCAAAACATGAGTACATCTCAACTCCATCTTCAAATGTCGAGACATTTTTTATTTTTATTTTTTTTTGATGAAAAAGGAGGCTAAAAGGAGCCACCTGGCTTCTATTAATTAAGATAAAAGGGATTTTCTTTTTTTTTTTTGTCCTTCAGATGGAAGAATTCCATCTTCTTAAATATTTGTTATTGTATCTCCTCTCTAGCTTGTATAACATGCTGAAATTTTGGCTTCCGTTCTTATGCAACACCTTTCCTGGAAAATACACCTCATTGTCCTCTCATATCGATTCACTTTTGAGTCCTCATGTTTGGCATTCATCTGTATTGCTCCTGTTCAACTCAGTGGCTTTGATGTACCTTCAGAATTACCAAATTGTTCACCTTATGATACAATTTCCACTCCATACCAACACCCAATGTCAAATCCCCTTCCATTGGCATTGGGTGTGAGAAGCAGTTTTTTCTCCATTACTCTGGATGCTCATCATTTTAAGGTCTAACCGCACGGATGAATTTAGAACAAGTAAGATGCATAGAAAGCTCTAACCTGTCCATGAGCATACCAGGGCTGATATGGGCCCTTTGGCTTCAACTTTAGCCGCTGTGCTAGTTTGGCGATCTGAGTTCGAGTTCCAGTGAGAGGCACCACAGAATCCTGGTCTCCACTGCCACATGTGGCATAAGATATAAATAAATATGGAAAACTATTGTGATCAATATTCATGCAGCCTACGAAATACCTAAAAATCCAGACAGGCAATCCATTTTTCGCAAGGCGAGCCAGTAGTGGGATCATATCTGCGAGCTGATCAGTAGCATTATAATTCACAATCCTGCACCAAGATATAATTCATTTGACAATAAATCTGAAGGCGAGGAAGGAATGAAAGGAGAGAATGAATACACATTAATGTATTACAGACCTGCTGCAAGCCTCCCAGGGATAAGGGAGAGAGGTGAGATTGGCATGCAGGGCTTTTTGAACATCAGGTTTGTTTAGATACCGAGTGATCTCATGGTCGATGCATACATCTCTTGCTTCCTTCTCTCCAGCCACTCCCATCTGCTTGCACCCATGAAATTTTGTTGCAATACCCAAATAAATTTTAATGATCAATTGAAAACCAAATAAACAAAGCAAGCGGAGGACAGGGTTTTATAGGGTCAGTCTTCTTCTCTCATTTGTCCTTCTAGCTCCAAGGAAAGCAAACAATGCCATCAAATGAAGTCGGCAAATTTTTTGTGCACCGCGGGCGGTATAGAAAATCCAACATGGAGCGCACCACTTTATCCGATTGGTCCACGTAGTCGTTATTTTCCAACACGTATTTAATACCTGCAAATCGACTATTTCATTTAAAAATCTTGTATGACGAAAATACCCCTGTGAAGGAAAAATCGATTTTTTCCTTGTAGGATCTTCCAGATCTAATGAGATCTGGGGCGGAATATTTCAAAAAAAATTATCCTACAATATTTCAGATCTAAGATCTATTAGATCTAATTCCTATTATCTGATATTAAATCTAAAATTAAATTTAAAATCATGAGGAATAGAGAAATACCTCTAGGGTAACTAGATTACCCTGTAGATGATCGCAGCAATGCCCGAGATTTTAAAATAACCACGCAGTCGCCTGGCCTCTACCGATATCCACTCGAGCAGGATCTGGATCGTCTTCTCCTTGCGAATCTTTGCTCCAAAAATCAGATCTGGATTTGATCTGGAAGATCTTCAAAAGATCTTCTGAAGCTGGAGCAGCAGCATCTTGACAAATCTCCGCAGCCTTCTAATCAAAGAGCTACCACATCTTGGACAAGCACCAGATGGACGCCCAACCTCTTGGACGTGAAGAGGGGAGGGAAAGGATCAGAGGGGGCATGGAGAAGTGGAGAGGATTCAGGCTTTTGTTGGTTATTGCGCAGAGTCTCTAAACCCTAGGTGCAGACAGGGTTTAAATAGATCCTGCTGCGCTATGCAGTGCCACATCATTCGACCAATCAGAAAATTCTAATTAATTCTGAAAAAATTTTGATTGATGGAGTGATGTCATCTGATCATATCAGATAAGAATCCCCACAATCCCTCCTACTATTAGCACCAACACTGGATAAGCATAGTGAGATTGGCGCCCCACAGTCCAAGTTGATCAAGGGATCAGAGTCCTCATCTCATGAGACTCTATTCTTATCCACTTGGGGCGCACGCCCAATCTGAATATGGCACCCACTTTGAGGTCCAATTTAACAGGTGGACACTCCACAAAAAAATCTTCAATGACCTCTTGCCAAGTGGCCTTCAGTCCAAGGTCCATGGGTCAATGTTTGACCAATATCTTAAAACGAAAATGGCAGGTGACAAGAATTAGCAGGTGTTGTCTTAAATTCATCTCATGAATTAAGACAAGTCCTTTCTGAGCTGGACTGGCTCCAGTCAGACTGTGAGAAACTTTCTCAAGGTTCTCTGGATGAGTCAAATCACATTTGGCTCAGTCGAGGTAGAAAAGATTACACGAGAAAGTTAGGCTCAATCGTGTGCTGGCATGATTTTTTTAAACCTAATTGGATCTAATACAAATCAATCGAACTGGGCTAGCTCAATTGATGACATCTAGACCTTAACTCTTGTTTGTGTGATCCAGTTAAGTTCATTTCCGTATGGTAATGAGACATGTCGTGATCTCATCATCGACATCATCGAAACTCCTTTCGATGGATTAGAACTTTTTTGATTCAGACAATTAGAATGATCGATCATCAAGATCATTCTATTTGCTCCCAAAATCCATCAGTGACACCTAGCAGTATATAGTGGCAACCCATCAGAAATGAAGACGAACCTCTCGGTGCAACTACCTGTGTGATTGAGTTTCTCTATCATGAGTCCCAACTGAATTAGGGTTAAGGTGAACTCATTAAACCCAATATCAGTCATATGAATCAATCGATCGATCCAAGTCCGATGTGAAACCTTAATGGAAAACTCTTTTCCATTATTTCACTCTGCCATGGCCATGGGCTTAAGGACTCAATTTTTCGATCATCATAGGACTACTCTTCTTATCTACCGAGGTTAATAGATCCTATCTTGGTGCAATCTGGTTCCTACAATGAATATGCTACAGCCAACATACACCTTAGGGTTTCAAATGGCTAGGAGATCGAGTTATGGTGTAATTAAACTATAACACACTCAAGGTGAACTGTCGATGTACCTCAGATCAAAGAACTAGACACACAGCTGCAGTATCAAGCTAGTCATCGACGAGAAGGTAGACTTCCTTATGACTGCTCGAGGTGGTCACGCTCAGTATTCTCGTTCTCAATGAATACCTGTACTTTCACTCCGGTATCTCTACACCGTAGACTCAAGACACATCTACCCTAAGAAAGCGATCATACACCAACCTTTCGGATCTATCACCATCTTCATGATGATCCTATGGTCAGGAGCTATTTATGAGTTAGTTATGTAAATTCATGCCTTAAATTTTCAACTCTTGAAAATATGAATTAACATTCCTACTAACTCAAAGGATGTATCATAGACATAATGTACATAATGTGATAGTAGAATAACTCTTTTATTCATTTATAGTCAAAATTATAAATTTGCCCTTACATTTGTACAGGAATATGTCAGCCAATCTGGCATCTAGGGCACACATCTAACAAACTCCCACTTGACCTAATGCTAATTGGCTACATATCTAAGTCCCATCTTCTCAAGGTGGGCTTCGATCTTCTGCTGGCCTAATGGCTTTGTCAGTGGGTCTGCCACATTGTCTGTGGAGTCGACTCTCTTAATCTCGACATAACCTTTTTCGAGGTAATCACGGATCAGATGGAATCGCTGCTCGATATGCTTGGACTTCTAGTGAGATCTTGGCTCCTTAGCTAGGGCTATGACGTCATTATTATTGCAGTAAAGAGGGATGGCATCCGATGACATCACTCCAAGCTCTGCGACAAACTTCTTGTACCAGAATACCTCCTTCGCATCTTCCGACGCAGCAATATACTTTGCCTCCATGGTGGAATCAGCAATCACCGTCTGCTTGAAACTCTTCCAGCTAACTGCACCACTATTACAAATGAACAGACTCCCAGATGTCGACTTTCAATCATCTATATCAGACATAAAGTCTGAGTCTGTAAATTTCTGAACCTGGAGTTCTCCATTTTCAAAGACTAGAAACATATCCTTAGTCCTTCTCAAGTGCTTAAAGATACATTTTACAGAAGTCCAGTACTCTTCACCTGAATTTGACTGATATCTACTTGTGACACTCACAGCATGGGCTATATCAAGTCGTGTATATAGTATGGTATACATGAGGCTCCCTATTGCGGAAGCATAAGGGATCTTGCTTATGCGTTCAATCTCTTCAGGTGTGCTAAGGCACATCTTCTTGGAGAGATGAATGCCATGTCTAAAAGGTATTAAACCTCTTTTGGAGTTTTCCATGCTAAACCTTTTTAGCACCTCTTTTATGTACATCTTCTGTGAAAGTCCCAGCATCCTATTTGGTCTATCTCTATAGACCTTAATACCCAGTATAAAGGATGCCTCTCCTAGATCTTTCATAGAGAACTCCTTAGACAACCATATTTTGACTGAGGTCAACATGAAAATATCATTTCCAATTAGGAGGATGTCATCTATGTATAGTACGAGGAAGACAACTGCACTCTCACTGACCTTCTTGAATACACATGGTTCCTCCTCATTCTTGATGAAACCAAATATTTTGATCATATCATTGAAACGAGTATTCCAGCTCCGAGATGCTTGTTTAAGTCCATAAATGGGCCTTTGCAGCTTGCAGATCTTATGATCATCATCACTGGATGTGAAACCAAGTGGTTGTTCCATATAGATATCTTCCTCAAAATATCCATTTAAGAACGTCGTTTTTACATCCATCTGCCATATTTCATAATCGAAATAGACTGCAACAACAAGCAATGTGCGAATGATTTTTAGTATGGCTACAGGCAAAATGGTATCCTGATAGTCAATGCCTTCGCACTAACTATAACCTTTCGCTACGAGTCTAGCCTTGAATGTCTCCACATTCCCATCTGCACCTATCTTTCTCTTGAAGATCCATTTACACCTAATAGGTACAATACCTTCAGGTGGATCTATCAAGGTCCAGACTTGGTTTGAGTGCATCGAGTCAATTTCTAATCTCATTGTCTCTAACCATTTCTCGGAGTCGATATCTGATATCGCCTCATCATAGGTCTTGGGGTCATCACCATGAGCCCCATTTTTCGTGAGGAATATTTCCTTTACTTTCTCTTGTATAGTACCTAAGTACTTTTCAGGAGGACTAAAAACCCTAGTCGATCTTCGAGGTGGAAGAGATTGTGTTAGGACTGGTTCTAATTGATTAGGTTCCTCAGGTTCTTTAGCTCGTTGCTCTTGGGAGACATTCTCCTTGAGCTTAATTATTCTTCTGGTGCCACCATCTTGAATAAACTATTTTTCAAGAAAAATAACATATCGATTCACCATCACATTATGATCTTCCGAAATATAGAAATAGTATCCTAATACTCTTTAGGATATCCTATGAATCGAGCTCTAAAAGACCTGAACTCTAACTTGTCCGCCTGCTGTCTTTTGACATGAGTCGGACAACTCCAAATTCTGAGATGACTCAGACTTGGCTTCTTACCATGCCATATCTCATACGGTGTGGTAGGAACGGTTTTAGAGGGAACCCTATTCAATACATATATTGCTGTCATGAGACAATTCCCCAAAGAAACTCAAGGAGGTCCGTGAAGCTCATTATGGAATGGACCATATCTAATAGGATCCGGTTTCTCCATTTTGAAACCCCGTTGAGTTGTGGCATTCCAGATAGAGTCCATTGAGAGACTATGCCATTGTCCTTAAGATAGTCTAGAAACTCCCGACTAAGGTATTCACCTTCTCGATCTGATCGAAGAACTTTAATGGGCTTTCCTGTTTGTTTTTCTACTTCATGTCTGAATTCTTTGAACTTTTCAAAGGCTTCAGACTTGTGTTTCATTAGAAACACATACCCGTACCTAGACATATCATCTGTGAAGGTAATAAAGTAGACATAGTTGCCTCTAGCCGGCACATCAAATGGGCCGCACACATCTGTATGTACTAGGGCAAATAGGTCTGGGGCCCTTTCCCTATATCCTGTAAAAGGGAGCTTGGTCATTTTGTCTTGAAAGCACGATTCACAAACTGGATATGACTCGGAAGTCAACGGACTCAATAGCCCGGATTTCTCCAATTTGTTAACCCTGTCTTTCGCTATATGACATAGCCTTAGGTGCCACAGATACCTATCATTTAGACTATCTCTAGGCCTTTTAATTCTCATGGCATTCACATTTTGCTCGATATGAAATACAGAAACATCAACATGTAGCTGATAGAGATCATTAATAAGAAAATCATTTGTAACTTTATTATTTTCATAAAATATGTTATAATGGTCCTTATGAAAGCTAATCACATAGTCTTTTTGTGCTAAACATGAAACAGAAATCAAATTTCTGCTTGCTGTAGGCACATAATAATAGTCTCTAAGAACTAAATCTAATCCTAACGGTAATCGCAGAGGGTAAGTTTCCACGGCCACAGCAGCAACTCTTGCTCCGTTCCCGATGTGTAGGATCATATCCCCATCTCTCAGGCTCCTGCTCTCCTCAAGACCCTGCATAGAAGTGCACAAATGAGCACTAGAACCAGAATCAAGTACCCAACTGGATGCAGAGAAAACTGTAAGATTAGATTCTATAACAAGCATACCTTCAAAAAGACCATCCTTCTTGTTCTTCAGGGTGGTCAGGTATTGAGGACAGTTTCGTTTCCAATGGCCATCTGAATTGCAGTGGAAATATTTTTCTTTTTCAGCAGCCTTCTTCTTCGGTTTCGTCTTCTTCCTTTTCCCATCCACCTTCTACTTCTTTGCAGACTTTTTCTTCTTTCCAAAAGACTTTCTCTTGGAAGAAGTCTGCTCCACGTAAGAACTGAGCCTTTTGAACTCTTCAAAGAAAGTTCAGTCGTAACCAACATATTCATTAACTTAGCCAAGGTACACTACATCTTATGCATATGAAAGTTCATGATGAACTGACCATATGCATCAGACAAGGACTGAAGGATCACATCAATCTGAAAATCCTTGTCTAAGATGATACCGAGCTTCTCAAGCTCCTCAAGGTCTTTGACATTGTCAAACAATGATCTTGGACTGACTGCCCATCACGCATTTTAGTCTTAAAAAGTCTTTGACAAACTTGATACTTGGCTGTGTGACTTTGTTCACCAAACAACTCTTGTAGGTGAGCCAACATTTGGCGGGTAGTCATAATGTTCTCATGCTGGCGCTGCAAGTCATCAGACATGGCACCCAACATGTAGTACCTGGCTTTGTTATCGTCATCCATCCATTTTTTCAGAGATGCTCTCTGTTCAGCAGTCGGACGTGCTAGTATGGCAGGTGGATCCTGATCTAAGACATGAGTCAGTTTATCAGAATTCAGAATAATTCTGTAGTTTCTCAATCAGTCCTTAAAATTAGATCCAGTTAATTTGTGGGTATCTAGTATTTTGGTCATGGGATTGGATGCAGATATGTTTCCCGTAGAGAGTCAAGTTTCTAGTTAGATCTTGTAATCAGACTTAACCAATTTATTTAAAAATTTTATTTTTAAACAAATTAGGCTCCCACTATTTTCTCAGATCCCTACACTCCCTAAGTAGAGATGTGAAAATCTTCGTAATTAGTGATTTCTAGTGGGTGGTGCGGTCTCACCGATTGGCTCACCACCTCACCTAACAGTTATTGGTGATGGGTCAACCGATGAGTGGACAACTCTTGTCCAATGATTTTCTAATCATGGTGCATCCAAAACTTGATCTCTAATTCATGAAGCTCACCGTGCCCGAATATTGTTCCAATCCTTAGTTAAGTCAGATCCACTATTTGCACGAATTAGATTCCTGATTGGATCCCTCACCGTATCCGAAATATTGAGCACAACCCATCCTCTAATCCATAGCATCCAATGCCTAATGGACATGGTTGCGTCTTTCCGGTGCAACTGAGCTACTGTAACCAGCCGAGAATAATCAACTCCGGGAAGAGCCCGCACATCCATAATAGTGGAAGACCTTAGACTTAATATTTTCTTAGAGAGATTTGATTTAGGTCTCATTAAACTTGACTTGACATAGTCATAACAATTATGACTAACCTAGTGGCATGGGTTAGCTCGAATTGTTAGCCACCTCAAATCAGAATTGGATTGACACATATGGCCAGATAAGTGAGACCGGTGGAAGAGATATGCCATTAACTTGACAAGAACGCATTCAAATCGAGTAGCTCCCAATTAAAAATTAGTCAGTCGCATCTGTCCAACTTACCTTAGACACCAAATTGTCGAACCAGAATCAATTGGATTAGCCTACAATCCAGGCTCTAACCACTGAGCCAAATTAGGTCTTAACTTGATCGAGTCACATATGAATATGATTCAACCTTGACCTAGACTTAATCCTATTAGACTGGTCAATTATTAGCTTTCATAATCCTATCTAACTAACTTTTGATTCAGTTTGATCAACCGCTAGACCTAATTGAGCTACCCAAGTCCGAACCCAATTTTATGAAAATGGCTTAGATCTGAAATTCTCAATTTTAGACCTAATTTGATTTTATAGGCTTAATTCATTAATTAAGTCTTGGGTTCATAAACAAAATATGTAAAATAAATCCAGGATCTAGAGTTTTGCAGAAAAATAAATTTTGATTTCTGATTAAGGATGAATGCGCAGCACCCCTACACGCCATAAAAACACCACATTGAATGGGAGGAGAGGGTCTTAAACCCTACTTTATTCTTATGACCGGACGGGCATGAGGAACACCTTAATCAGAAATATTAATTTAACTACAAAATTAGTTAGATCTAAATTACATATCACATATATAATTTTAGATCTAACTTATACATGCTTTGCATACATCTCATGTATTAAAATCTGATCTAATTAGTATGCTTTCAGATCTGATACATCACATATAACATCTGAAAAATATGATTTAAATTGAACTATTCAATATAAAATCTATTCTAGACAGTTACTAGAACAATTCTACAACTAGTCTAGGCATGCAATAGATCAATCTTATGAATTAATTAAATTTTATTTTTTATTTTTTGATCTGAATATAACATTTATAACATCAGAAAAATAGAGAATAAATTAGATCTAATTTATATTTTGATCACATTAAAACATAAAATTATAAGACTATTCATAGATTAAACTATTCCTAGTCTAGTCATGCATCTCATACATATTAGATCTACTTAGATTTAATTTTAAATTTTTCTGATTTCAGATCCTATCATATCGGATGTGACATCTAAAATTCATCAATATCAGATAAATAAAAATAAAAATTAGATCTAAATTAGATCTAAAATAGAGCCATCAATCTGGCTCTGATACTAGTTGAAGAAAAAATCAGCTTTTTTCTTGTAGGATCTCTCAGATCTAATAAGATCTGGGGCAGAATATTTCAAAAAAAATTATCCTACGATATTTCACATCTAAGATCTATTAGATCTAATTCCTATTATCTGATATTAAATCTAAAATTAAATCTAAAATTATGAGAAATAGAGAAAATAACTCTAAAGTAACTAGATTACTCTGTAGATGATCGCAGTAATGTCCGAGGTTCTAAAATAGCCACACAGTCGTCTGGCCTCTACGATATCCACTCAAGCAAGATCTGGATCATCTTCTCCTTATGAATCTTTGCTCCAAAAATTAGATCTGGATCTGATCTGGAAGATCTTCTGAAGCTGGAGCAGCAGCTTCTTGACAAATCTCCGCAGTCTTCTAATCAAAGAGCCACCACGCCTTGGACAAGCACCAAATGGATGCCCAACCTCTTGGACGTAAAGAGGGGAGGGAAAGGAGCAGAGGGGGCATGAAGAAGTGGAGAGGATTCAGGCTTTTGTTAGTTATTGTGCAGAGTCTCTAAACCCTAGGCGCAGACAGGGTTTAAATAGACCCTGCTGCGCCATGCAGTGCCACATCATTCGACCAATCAAAAAATTTTAATTAATTCTGAAAAAATTTTGATTGATAGAGTGATGTCATCTGATCATTTCAGATAACAATCTCCATAATTCCTCCTACTGTGACACCAACACTGGATAAGCACAGTGAGATTGGCGCCCCACAGTCCAAGTTGATCAAGGGATCAGAGTCCTCATCTCATGGGACTCTATCCTTATCCACTTGGGGCGCACGCCCAATCTGAATATGGCACCCACTTTGAGGCCCAATATAATAGGTGGACACTCCATAAAAAAATCTCCAATAGCTCTTGCCAAGTGGCCTTCAGTCCAAGGTCCATGGGTCAACGTT
>NC_026001.2:73063712-73120518 GCF_000442705.2 Elaeis guineensis | reverse complement strand
GTCAAGTTTCTAGTTAGATATTGTAATCAGACTTAACCAATTTATTTAGGGTTTATTTTTAAACAAATTAGGCTCCCACTATTTTCTCAGATCCCTACACTCCCTAGTAGAGATGTGAAAATCTTCGTATTAGTGATTTCTAGTGGGTGGTGCGGTCTCACCGATTGGCTCACCACCTCACCTAACAGTTATTGGTGATGGGTCAACCGATGAGTGGACAACTCTTGTCCAATGATTTTCTAATCATGGTGCATCCAAAACTTGTCTTAATTCATGAAGCTCACCGTGCCCGAATATTGTTCCAATCCTTAGTTAAGTCAGACCACTATTTGCACGAATTAGATTCCTGATTGGATCCCTCACCGTATCCGAATATTGAGCACAACCCATCCTCTAATCCATAGCATCCAATGCCTAATGGACATGGTTGCGTCTTCTCGGTGCAACTGAGCTACTGTAACCAGCCGAGAATAATCAACTCCGGGAAGACCCGCACATCCATAATAGTGGAAGACCTTAGACTTAATATTTTCTTAGAGAGATTTGATTTAGGTCTCATTAAACTTGACTTGACATAGTCATAACAATTATGACTAACCTAGTGGCATGGGTTAGCTCGAATTGTTAGCCACCTCAAATCAGAATTGGATTGACACATATGGCCAGTAAGTGAGACCGGTGGAAGAGATATGCCATTAACTTGACAAGAACGCATTCAATCGAGTAGCTCCCAATTAAAAATTAGTCAGTCGCATCTGTCCAACTTACCTTAGACACCAAATTATCGAACCAGAACAATTGGATTAGCCTACAATCCAGGCTCTAACCACTAGCCAAATTAGGTCTTAACTTGATCGAGTCACATATGAATATGATTCAACCTTGACCTAGACTTAATCCTATTAGACTGGTCAATTATTAGCTTTCATAATCCTACTAACTAACTTTTGATTCAGTTTGATCAACCGCTAGACCTAATTGAGCTACCCAAGTCGAACCCAATTTTATGAAATGGCTTAGATCTAAAATTCTCAATTTTAGACCTAATTTGATTTCATAGGCTTAATTCATTAATTAAGTCTTGGGTTCATAAACAAAAATGTAAAATAAATCCAGGATCTAGGTTTTGCAAAAAATAAATTTTAATTCTGATTAAGGATGAACGCGCAGCACCCCTATACGCCATAAAAATACCCATTGAATGGGAGGAGAGGGTCTTAAACCCTACTTTGTTCTTATGACCGGACGGGTATGAGAAACACCTTAATCAGAAATATTAATTTAACTACAAAATTAGTTAGATCTAAATTACATATCACATATATAATTTTAGATCTAACTTATACATGCTTTGCATACATCTCATGTATTAAAATCTGATCTAATTAGTATGCTTTCAGATCTGATACATCACATATAACATCTGAAAAATATGATTTAAATTGAACTATTCAATATAAAATCTATTCTAGACAGTTACTAGAACAATTCTACAACTAGTTTAGGCATGCAATAGATCAATCTTATGAATTAATTAAATTTTATTTTTTATTTTTTGATCTGAATATAACATTTATAATATCAAAAAATAGAGAATAAATTAGATCTAATTTATATTTTGATCACATTAAAACATAAAACTATAAGACTATTCATAGATTAAACTATTCCTAGTCTAGTCATGCATCTCATACATGTTAGATCTACTTAGATTTAATTTTAAATTTTTCTGATTTCAGATCCTATCAATCGGATGTGACATCTAAAATTCATCAATATCAGATAAATAAAAATAAAAATAGATCTAAATTAGATCTAAAATAGAGCCATCAATCTGGCTCTGATACTAGTTGAAGAAAAAATCAGCTTTTTCTTGTAGGATCTCTCAGATCTAATAGATCTGGGGCAGAATATTTTAAAAAAAATTATCCTACGATATTTCAGATCTAAGATCTATTAGATCTAATTCCTATTATCTGATATTAAATTTAAAATTAAATCTAAAATCATGAGAAATAGAGAAATACTCTAGGTAACTAGATTACCCTGTAGATGATCACAGCAATGCCGAGGTTCTAAAATAGCCACACAGTCGTCTGGCCTCTACCGATATCCACTCAAGCAAGATCTGGATCATCTTCTCCTTGAATCTTTGCTCCAAAAATTAGATCTGGATCTGATCTGGAAGATCTTCTGAAGCTGGAGCAGCAGCTTCTTGACAAATCTCTGCAGTCTTCTAATCAAAGAGCCACCACGCCTTGGACAAGCACCAAATGGATGCCCAACCTCTTGGACGTAAAGAGGGGAGGGAAAGGAGCAGAGGGGGCATGAAGAAGTGGAGAGGATTCAGGCTTTTGTTAGTTATTGTGCAGAGTCTCTAAACCCTAGGCGCAGACAGGGTTTAAATAGACCCTGCTGCGCCATGCAGTGCCACATCATTCGACCAATCAAAAAATTTTAATTAATTCTGAAAAAATTTTGATTGATAGAGTGATGTCATCTGATCATTTCAGATAACAATCTCCATAATTCCTCCTACTGTTGCACCAACACTGGATAAGCACAGTGAGATTGGCGCCCCACAGTCCAAGTTGATCAAGGGATCAGAGTCCTCATCTCATGGGACTCTATCCTTATCCACTTGGGGCGCACGCCCAATCTGAATATGGCACCCACTTTGAGGCCCAATTAATAGGTGGACACTCCATAAAAAAATCTCCAATGAGCTCTTGCCAAGTGGCCTTCAGTCCAAGGTCATGGGTCAACGTTTGACCAATGTCCTAAAACGAAAATGACAGGTGACAGGAATTAGCAGTGTTGTCTTAAATTTATCTCATGAATTAAGACAAGTCCTTTCTGAGCTGAACTGGCTCCAGTCAGACTGTGAGAAACCTTCTCAAGGTTCTCTGGATGAGTCAAATCACATTTGACTCAGTCGAGATAGAAAAGATTACACGAGGAGAAAGTTAGGCTCAATCGTGTGCTAGCACGATTTTTTGAACCTAATTGGATCTAATCCAAATCAATCGAACTAGACTAGCTCAATTGATGACATCCGGACCTAACTCTTGTTTGTGTGACCCAGTTAGGTTCATTTTCGTATGGTAATGAGACATGTCGTAATCTCATCATCGACATCATCGAAACTCCTTTGATGGACCAGAACTCTTCTGATTCAGACAATTAGAATGATCGATCATCAAGATCATTCTAATTCTCCCAAAATCCATCAGTGACATCAACAGTATATGGTGGCAACCCATCAGAAATTAAGACGAACCTCTCGGTGCAGCTACCTGTGTGATTGAGTTTTCTATCATGATTTCCGACTGAATTAGGATTAGGTGAACTCGTCAAACCCAATATCAGTTTTATGAATCAATCGATCGATCCAAGTCCGATGTGAAACCTTAATGAAAATTCTTTTTCATTATTTCACTCTGCCATGGCCATGGGCTTAAGGACTCAATCTTTCGATCATCATAGAACTACTCCTCTTATCTATCGAGATTGATAGATCCCATCTTGGTGCAATCTGGTTCCTACAATGAATATGCTATAGCCAACATACACTTAGGGTTCGAATGGCTAGGAGACGAGTTATGGTGTAGTCAAACTATAACACACTCAAGGTGAACTGTCGATGTACCTCAGGTCAAAGAACTAGACACACAGCTATAGTATCGAGCTAGTCATCGATGAGAAGTAGACTTCTTATGACTGCTCGAGGTGGTCATGCTCAGTACTCTCATTCTCAACGAATATCTGTACTCTCGCTCTGGTATCTCTACACTGTAGACTCAAGACACATCTATCCTAAAAAAGCGATCGTACACCAACCTTCTGATCGATCACCATCCTCATGATGATCCTATGGTCAGGAGCTGTTTATGAGTTAGTTATGTAAATTCATGTCTTAAATTTTCAACTCTTGAAAATATGAATTAACATTCCTACTAACTCAAAGGATGTATCACAGACATAATGTACACAATGTGATAGTAGAATAACCCTTTTATTCATTTATAGTCAAAATTATAAATTTGCCTTACATTTGTACAGAATGTGTCGACCAATCTGCATCTAGGCACACATCTAACACTTTATTCTTTGATAAAATTATGACATCCTATGTCTATATTATGACATCCTGCATTCAAAAAATCATAATTTTTGTTTATAGGATGTTATAATATAATGCAGAATATTATAATATACACAGAATGTCGTATTTTTTTTTAAAAAATAGAGATATTTTTGTAATTCAATATTTTCAAATGAAAAAGTCGATTTGCAGGTATTAAATGTATTTAGAAAGTGGTTGTAAAAAATATCCTTTCCATATTATGATATTTATAGCCATATTATGATAACCTGAACTATAATACGCCACAGGATTTATAATTTTTTTCCAAAAGATGGGGTATTTTCGTCATACAAAATTTTTAAACGAAAAAGCTGACTTGCGGACATTAAATCCACATTGAAAATGATGACTATGTGGATCAATCAAACAAGATGGTGCACTCTGTATCAAATTTTCTACACCGCCCGTGGTGCACAAAGAATTTCTCAATGAAGTCATGCATAGAAACTTCTGTGTGGACTCTGCTGTCAGGCATCAACTTTGCTTGCCTGATCATGTGTTAGGGTTTCATTAGGTGAACTGGATTTATTCCAGTCCCATAACCCTGCTAATTAAAACCAATTTATGAAACTCAATCATGTAATCATTACACAAAGTACAAGTTGCTGCATCATCATAGTAAGATTTTGAAGAAATATCATCTGAAACTCTTGGGACTCATTTGGTTCACGGAAAGAACTTTTCTTCATAGAAAGTAACTTCCCAGAAAGTTATTTTTTGAGAATAAAATTTTGGCATATTTGGTTGATCATGAAGAAATGACTAATTGCAGAATAGCTTATGTTTGGTTGAGTATTTATTTTTCTGAAAAAACTATATAAAATACCTATTATATTCTTAGTAGATATAAGATCATATATTTTTCTCCTAAACTTTATATAAATATAATATTATATTTATATTAATATAAATATAATATTATAATATAATATTAGACCATGATAATTTATTGTATTAATATAATACTAATATATATTAATATAATATTAATATTTTAATATAATAAATTCAATAATATAGATATAAATATCATATTAAATAAAATATTATATTAATATAAATATAATATTAATATTATATTTATATAAATATTAAGATAATATTATATAATATTATATTATTATTCAGTATTTCATCGTAACCGTCTACTGATATTTTACAAAATCTTAGCCATAATCTTAAAAAGATATTTTGGGAAAGAAAAAATATCATTACTTTTCATCGTATGAAAATGCCAAAACCCACCTCTATTATGGGTTTGCACTTCCCATGAAATGTGGGAAGTGACTTCCCATGGAAAGAACTTTTTTTACTCTATTTTCTCTTAAAATTTCAACTAAATAAGAGTTCCCTCTCTACTTTTCAGGAACTGCCTCCCCCCCCCTTCAGTTCCTGTCAATCAAATGAGTCTTTAGAAGATGATGGAAATTAAATAACTTGGTTTCAGTCCTATATTGCTCTTTTAACCAAAAGAAAACAGAATGTTCTATGTAATCCCTCAAGTATTTTTGTTCAATTTATATTTTCAATTTATACTTGTTTTGCCCCCAGAGTTGACATCTACAGGTCTAAATCTGAAACTAATTAAGCGAGGATGGCAAATTGGACCAAACCAACATAAACAATATATTTCAAGAACGTAAATAACTATTAAAAAAATATTTTATAACTAGATAAAACATTTTAAATTGTGAGCACCTGAGCAGGTATGTGCTGTTCCATATACTAGATATTATATAATGCTAAAAAAATTAAATAACACTTTCTAGCTAGATATTTTAAACAAAGTCTTAGGTTATTACAAACAACATCAAAAGCAACCTACTTTATGGTCCAATGAACTAGGAACACTGCAGTATGGATGTATTTGGGACTGACCATGGGATCAGGATTTTTGTCATTGCATTTAATTGGACTTGTAATGGGACCTTGACTCTTAGCCTAGCAAAGAACCTAGAGCTTAATTAAGTGGGATAGTTTGGGAGAACCCATGAACCCAAATAAATAATACCTTCCGGTTAGCTCTTTCTTTCTTTACCCAGAAGGTCAGACCGACTCCTTGATCTAATAGACTGGTCTACAACTTGGATCCAAACCCAATTTAGGTGGGAACAAGGTCCAGCTTGACTTGGACACAGAATCAAAAGCCATACACCACTGACGGGCCCACTTTCAGGTGTGGCACCATCCATTACAGTACTAATAATGGATGGATATATTGTGCTTGAAAAGGTAATGATAAAGGCAATTAAAACTCTTATTGCATAGAAGTACCTAGAAACAGGTTCTAAATATAATGATTAATCCATGAGATAGCAAATGTAGCTCGTGCAGCTTGATGATTGGTGGTGAAAAGAACTGAATGCTCGGATATACGTACCTGTTTATGGAGGATGATGGCTTGGTGTAGAATGGGAGGAGGACAGACATCGGCGGTGACGTCGTAGATGTTGATGTCGCTCCCCATCTCATTTCTTGCAGAAGCTAAGAAGGATATGCACCCTTCCTTCTTCCCTTCCCTTCTCTCCTCATATTCTACTGCTGCTTCTCCACCCATGTAGCCATATCTGAAGTCACACCAGCGAGAGACACCATGGAACGTCTCATCAGATATCACCCCATGCGACCAAAGGAAGGAGTAGGTTGCACTGGTATCTATCCCATAGTTCAGCAGTGGGTTCCCTATCTGCATGTCAATTTGTAAATGAAACATAACATCAAACATTGCTACATTCATAAGGATATATAGTAATTATTACAATTATCAGTTTATTTTGATGTTCTGATTTCTGACATTAATTTCTGATTCATATCTGCGCCATCAAAACCTATACAACATTGAAGGAAAATTTTATAAACAGTTGACAAGCTATATAGTATATACCACTGCGAATTAAGTCTATAAGTTAACATATATATGTGATGTTACCAGAATGCCATGGAGGTTAAACTCTTTGCACACCACCATCAACCATGCCAGCTGTGGTATATAATGCCCTGCACACGCAGTTAACACCTATCACTAGGGCACGTAAATTATCTTATGATATTAGCATGGTCACCACATGGTAATAATGACCCAGGGCCAGTAAAATAATAAAGAACACTGAACACTGAGTCATACTGACACAGATAAGGGTCGGACACTCATCAATTCAATGCTGGCCAGCTTGTCCTATACCTGCGTAGCTCTCGCCGGTGAGGAAAAGCGGGTGGCTGGTGTACTCGGGGAAGAGCTGGAACCATTTCCTCAGGAATGCCAAGTTCTCCTTTGCTGCAGTGCAGTATGAAGTGAAAACAAAAAGCCATATGTATGTATATATCTATATATATCTATACACATCCGAAAAGTACTCTAAACAGGGGAATAGAAAGTGGTCATAAATGGAGCCTAGAATGCCTCGTAAAAGGAGAATGTGGATTGGAAGAGTAGAACATTAATACGGCGTGTTAATGAGTTAGCAACTACTAATTGCCTCGTTATTCTCATGGCCAACCGGTTCTTTTTACTGTGTTTATTTTTTTTTTTTTTTTTTGATATTAAGACGTTTATTAATGCTTCAGTCCTGCTGCAACTATTTGGTGCCAGAATTCTCTGGGAGAAGGGGTAAAAAGGCTGAAACAAATGGAGACCTACCAACTTGCCAGTCATCGTAATTGTAGCCATCTCGCTTTTTATCACAGTAGGACCATCCCACTCCAGCCGGGGACTCCAAAAACAGCAGGTTAGCCACTGTTCATGTTCAAAAATAAATAAATGAGTAAAGGACATAAAAATGTAAACAATAAGAAAATTAGCAAGAAATAGAGGGCGATTGAATGCCTTTGTTCCATGAGAAAGGGTTTCTTCTAAGCCCTTGTCCATTGGGCTTGGGATAAAACGGTCCTAGCTCCGAGAACGCGCCACCACCAACAGAAGAACAGCCAGGCCCTTCACAAAGCTTACGAAATTATTAAAAATAAAAAAGAACATTATTAGACGCAGAGGAGTAGAGATAGCCATAGAGACTAAAATATATATACCTCCGTTGAGCCACAGGGTGATGGGTAGAGAGGAGGCATTGGCTTCGGCCTCTACAAAATAGTAGAAGAAGTTGGTGCTTTTAGTTTCGTCCAATGTAATGTATCCTGAGTATTGTTTGAATTCCACTGATGGTTGATTTGGAAGATCACTAACTAGATGTTCTAAAGAAGCGCCAAAGAGAAAGGGAAGGAAAGATTGAGATAATACTAAAACTATAAAAGGGGAAAGAAAACAGCTTAGTCTGTGAGAGGCCATGGCCTGAGAAGCCTGAGAACAAGAGACGAGGCGAGAGCTATGAAAATGTAGAGAGAGAGAGAGAGAGAGAGAGAGAGAGGTTATCAACGGCAGCTTTGCATGGCCCAGCTTTCTCTTGCATCCTTTCAAGAGAATTTGCGGAAATGACAGCCTCTTCCTCGTGATTTACAGAAAGGCCACTGGTTTGAGCAAGTTGTTACACGTGAGCGGTCAAAAGAAGCCATTAATTTCCGGGGTTAGGTAAAGTCTCAGATGGACACCCTCCCCTTTTCGTGAGCTGGGTCAGGACATGTTCAAAGGCTCCAAGTTTGGCCTCATTATAGTCTTTGGTCATCCGGCTAGGCTTGAGACGTTTTTTTTCTCTTTTTCCTTCCATGATTGCTAAGCTTTCTCCTTCATCATCTGCCATAATTGCTATAGTGATCTATGAAGTCCTCTATAAAAGGCTTTGATATACGGAGGCCAGTCACATTAAATGGATCAGTTGTAAGTTGTACATGGAGAAATGACTGGAGTTTGGGAAGGTATTCAGGTGACAATTCACCAGCAAGGAGCAAACCAACTTTGGGTATACGGTGACTCTATACTATAATTCAATGGATCCTTAATATTTCTATATCCATACATAAAATTATCTTTTTGTTCAAAGATGTAATGCAATGTCGAAGAGCTTTTTGGATGTTTAGAGCAGTACATATACTGTGAGAAGGAAATCAAGCGGCAGATTAGATTGCTGCCAGTTTTTCAAGGAGTTTTTTTTCATTAATGTTATTTACAATTGGCTGAGCTGGTACTGTGGTAGTAGATGGTTATGGGATTGTATCTACTTGGGTTTAGAACCAGGTTGTATGTATATTTCTTTTCCTCTGCTTGTTTGTCTTTTATCTTGAATAAAAAAAAAAAAAAAAACTACTACAAGGCCCGAGGTGTTTAAATTTTGTCTGGGAAAAAAGAGCGAGAGAAGGGCAACGTTAGTAATTTCAGCCTAATTACGTGGACTATCTTGACCGAGGGTCAGTAAGAAGAGCCGTGGGCAAGTCAAAATCTTCAATTAATGTCGGGACTCCGGGGGGTGGCGAACAAAGGATTTATGATGGGATTCAGCAGAGCCCAGGCTTGGAAGCATAAAATCAGAGATCAGCTGCCTGTCCACATATATCGTACAGCTTCTTCTGAAAATAATGGACTGACACGTAACTTAAAGCGGGCAGCAAACAAATCTTCTCAGAAAAAGGTTTCAGAAATGCATGTAAATGGCGTACGTGGCGGTGTACTATTTGCTCAGAAACGCTGGATTTTATTGTCCTGGATGAGATTTCAGTACGACGGTCGCGATTCCCGATCAAAAAAGATCGCGTCCTATCCGTTTACTTGATTTCGGCTGCACTGTTGCAAGCCGCGCTCGGCATTGACTTCTGGCCCACGCTACCGGAGATGAACGTTAGGCTACGCGGAGATGAGTCAAAAGTTAGGTCCAGGGTGTTGCAAGGATTGCAACCTGGGTTGAGCTGGACCTGCACCGGTTGGACCAACTTGCTTTTGGGGTTGGATAAGATATGGTCCAGGTTGGATGCAGAAAATATCTAAGATTGTTCAATCTAAACCTATAAATGGATAAAAAATTCAGATCCAAATCTGATCATTTTATGGAATAGATGACTGAATTTTATCTAGGATAGGTTGAATAAAGTTAAACATATTAAAAAGATTATGCATTGCCACCTGTAAGGACCCGATTTCTCGCACAAAATTTAAAGCCAAAAGAAGAAGAAGAAGAAGAGAGTCTCAATTGGACTCTGTTTCTCCCTCTCTCATGTCCAATGAGATTAAGGATAGAGTCAAGATCTGAGAAAAAGTTGGCCTAAAAACCCTAGGAAATCCATCCTATAAAAAGGCCACCTCCCCTCCTTGAGTTCCACTCTTGATTTCTTGAGAAATCGCCACCGATCTCCCAAGTTTTTTTTTCATATCTTCCTTGAGTTTTGCCGAGAGGATCATCGGATTTCTTCCTGTTAGAGCTGCCAGACCGAGGTAGCTGCTCTTTTTTCTTTTCTCTTTTCCTTTCCCATTGTCCACTAGTCGCCGTCAAGCAGCTTTGCACGGATAAGCCGTTGGTTTGAGGATAGGAATAGGGCTCTTTTGTTCCAAGCCTCTTTCCCTTGTTTACTTCAGCTCTTCTCGTCGGTTGTGGCCACCAGTGAGACCACTCCTCCTTGCCATCATCAGGCACCGCCATTGGCCATCAACAAGGACCATGCCGCTGATTAGCAAGAGGAAGGGGAGGGCATTCTCTGTTTTGGAAGAAGAAAAGAGAAGAACAGAGGCTTTTCTCTTCTCTCTTTCCTCTCTTTTTCTTTATTCCTGAGTATAATTAATTAATTATACTTTTCTCTCTTGTCTTTAATTGTTGGGTTAAGTGGTTAGTTGATAGGGAACACGAGATTGGTGGGTAGATCCTTGATGATTTTAATTCAGAATATTAGGATTTGACACCTCGAGATTCAACCCACATTGAGCCTACAGCGAGGTTCGCGGCGAAAAACGGAGTTCAATGAGACCAAAATCATCCGAAACGAAGCTCGGATAGAGGAGATACGAGATTTTGAAGTCGGCACGAGACCCGAGGCAGTGGAGGACCGCCGGCGGTCGGCGGCAGCGGCACGGCCGCAGGCGGAGGCACGCGGGATGCGCGACCCAGGCCCACGGCCCAGGCGGGCTGTTTTGGCCCAGCCCGTGCGCAGGCGCGGGCCGGCCCAGGCCCAGGCGCCCTGCCTGGGCCTGTTCTCCGATCCATCGTGGACCGGACGGTCCACGAGTGGGCCTGTGGACCGCGTGAGCATTTTCCACGCATTTCTCGCGGTCCACGGCACTATTCCATGGACCGAAGCACGATCGGAGGGCCCAGGTGACTCCCGATCTTGATCCGACGGTCTGAGACGTGATTTGGGTTGATTAAGGAGTACTAATCATGATCTAAGTCGTGATTAAGGCCTATAAAAGTCCTGTACATTGAACAGAGGCAGTGTGGTTCGATTTTTTGCCTGAGACCGCACGGAACCCAAGAAGAGGAAGAAGAGAGAGGCGGAAGCGCTGAGAGAGAAGGAGCAGAAGGCTCCTGGACAACGGTCGCCAGGCACTTCAGCGGTTCAGAGGGTCTTCCAAGAGAGAGAGAGCTTTTGAGAGGAAAACTTCTAGAGAGAGAGAATTGGGTGTACAAGGGTTGAGGGTGAGGTCTCCTTTTGTAAAATTTTTTTTTTCATAGTGAAGTTTGCATGCCTCGTGGAGGCAAGTCCTTTTGTGGCTGATCCACATATTTTGATTGTTTTGTTTTGTTTCTTCTTTCTTCCTGCTGCATCGCATGGTACTGAAAAGATCTTGAAAGGTGGTGTCTAGGCCAGACATCCACCCAATAAGTGGTATCAGAGCAAGGCGGTATAAGGATGCAGATTGCAGCGGTGGTGAGCAAGACTGAAGATGGAGAAGACAAGAACAATCAAGATGGAGATCAACAAGTTTGATGGTAAGAGCAATTTTTCCTTGTGGCAGGCAAGGGTGAAGGACGTGCTCATCCAACAAGGATTGATCGATGCTCTCTTGTGCGATGAGAAGCCGACCACCATGGAGGTGCGGGATTGGAAATGGCTACAGATGCAGGCGGTGAGTACCATCTGCATGTACCTGGTGGATGAGGTAGTGATCCATGTGCTGAGCGAGACTTCTCCGACGGTGCTGTGGTCGAAGCTTGAGGAGTTGTACATGGCGAAGTCTCTTACCAATACTCTTTTCTTTTGGAGGCAGTTCTACCAACTGCGGATGACTGAGGGACAGAGCGTACAGGAGCATCTCAGCCATTTTCAGAAGATCCTCACCGACCTTCTCAGCATTGGTGAGAATGTTGAGGAGAAAACCAGGGCACTGATTTTTTTGTCATCGCTTCCCTCTTCGTACAAGTCCTTGGTGACTGCTCTTTTAGTGGGGAAGAGCACCATCAAGATGGATGAGGTCACCGTGGTGATACTCCAGAATGAGGTTCTCAGGAGGGAGAACCCAGCTTCGAGCTCAGGTGGTGGTAGCTCAACTTTGGTGGCTTCTGGAGGAGCAGAAGGCAGTAGACAGAGCGACAGGAGATCGCAACGAGGGCGGTCCAAGTCCAGGAGGGACTTGAGCAAAATCAGGTGTTACCGGTGTGAGGAGTTGGGGCATCTAGCCAGATATTGTCCTCAACTTAAAAATCAGACGGTGGCTGCTGTAGCGATGGCCGACAGCGATTCAGATGGAGATGTTTTGGAAATATTGACGAGGTATTTACTTCTTCCCAGCAGTAGATATTAGATTCTGCATGCCCCTATCATGTATATTGTAGAGAAGAGCAGTTTGACTCCCTGGAGAATAGTGAGGGCACTGTATATTTGTCGGATGGATCGAGCTGTGCGATCAGAGGCATTGGGACGATCAGTTGGAGGACACATGACGGTGCAGTGAGAAGATTGGGGGAGGTCTGATACATATCCGATTTCAGGCAGAATCTTATCTCACTTAGCAGACTGGATTCAAGAGGCTATAGGACGGTAGCTGGTGGAGGAATCCTGAGGGTGTTATGCGATGATAGGATTATGCTGGAGGGGAAGAAAGAGAGCAGAGGACATTATTACCTAGCGGGGAGTCCAGTACGAGGTGGAGCTTCGGGAGCCAGACGGAGCCCAGAGCGAGGTGGAGCTCCAAGAGGCAGATCGGGCACGAGACAGGAGATTCGGGAGGATGAGAGGCGACGTCGCAAGGTAAGATTCCTATTGCCGTAGGATGATGCCCCGAGCAGATCTCAGGTCAGGAGGAGCACAGCATACGATGGAGATGGGATCGAGCAGCTTGGCTCGACTCCCATGTTTGCCCATCCATGATCAGCAGGCGATTGCCCCAAGACATGGGGGCGAGGAGATCCAGAAGCTCTCAGAGTTTGGAGGAGGTCGAATATTGAGTCGAGGTGGAGATGTTAGGATTTGACATCTCGAGATTTAGCTCACATTGAGTCTACAGTGAGGTTCGCGATGAAAAATAGAGTCAAACGAGATCAAGATCACCCGAAACAGAGCTCGGATGGAGGAGATACGAGCTTTTGAAGTCGACATGAGACCCGAGGCGGTGGAGGACCGCCGGCGGCCGGCGGAGGGCGGCAGCAGCGCAGCCGCAGGCGGAGGCGTGCAGGACGCGCGATCCAAGCCCACGGCCCAGGCGGGCGGGCGGCCCAGCCGGGCGTGCGGCCCTGGTGGGCGCACGGCCCAGCCCGTGCGTGAGCCTGCGTGCAGGCGCGGGCCGGTCCAGGCCCAGGCGCCTTGCCTGGGCCCTGTTCTCCGATCCACCGTGGACGGGTGGTCCACGGGTGGGCCTGTAGACTGTGTGAGCATTTTCCAAACGTTTCTCGCGGTCCACGGTACTATTCTGTGGATCGGAGCACGATCGGAGGGCCCAGGTGACTCCCGATCTTGATCCGATGGTCTGAGACGTGATTTGGGTTGATTAAGGAGTACTAATCATGATCTAAGTCATGATTAAAGCCTATAAAAGCCCTGTACATTGAACAGAGGCAGTGTGGTTCGATTTTTTGCCTGAGACCGCATGAAATCCGAGAAGAGAAAGAAGAGAGAGGCGGAAGCGCTGAGAGAGAAAGAGCAGGAGGCTCTTGGATAGCGGTCGCCAGGCACTTCAGGGGTTCAGGGGGTCTTCAAGAGAGAGAGAGCTTTTGAGAGGAAAACTTCTAGAGAGAGAGAATTGGGTGTACAAGGGTTGAGGGTGAGGTCTCCTATTGTAATTTTTTTTTTCATAGTGAAGTTTGCATGCCTCGTAGAGGCGAGCCATTTTGTGGCTGATCCACGTATTTTAATTATTTTATTTTGTTTCTTCTTTCTTCCTACTGCATCGCGTGGTACTGAAAAGATCTTGAAAGGTGGTATCCAGATCAGACATCCACCTAACATAGAATTTTAGAAATATAAATTTTATCTCATAAATTTTATTTTTAAATATTAAATTTAATTCTATAGGAATTTTTGAATCAGAGAATATGCATCAGGATTCTTGAGACTTATATTGTGAACCTAGTGAGTTCTATTTGACACCAATAAAAATAAAAATTTTTGGACATTGATCACTTATTTATATAAAAACTATTTTGAACATCAGTAATTTGATTTATGTGGTTTTGATAGTTACAACACATTATATATTTATTTGTTAAGTATATATATGATTCTGTATAAAGTTATATATGATATATCACTGATACTGATTTAGGTAGATTTTGGTAATCATGAGCATTGGATTTCGTAAAGAAATGTGATCTTAAATTACAATACCTAATGAGCTTGTAATTGAGTTGTGTGACTGCATATGGGGTTATGGAGCTTTAGGCTAGCTATGTTGTTGATGCCTTATCATATGATAGAAATGTAGTTGTGGTAGTCCACAGGACTAGTCACGGTATTGATACCTTGCCACGGGTTATAAATATGGCTGTAGTAGTTCATAATTGAGTACTTATAGTCCTCTAGACTAGCCACTGTTAGTGCCTTGCTATGGACTATAAATGTGATTGTGGTAGTTGGGGTTTGAGCACTTATGATCCTTTAGACTAGCCACGGTATTGGTGCCCCATCATAGGTTGGAAACGTGGTTGTAGTAAGCCTCAGAACTAGCTATGGTATTGGTGTCCTACTACAAGCTGAAAATATGACTATGGTAGTCCAGAGCGTAGCACCTTGATATGATTGGATCTAATGAATGTTGGTTTGAGATAATTATATGATGTAATTCATTACACAAAAAGATATATTTGTTATGCATATTTTATGAATCATGATATTTTTTGGCATATGATTTATATGAGTAACAATCATTGTTAGTTTCTTATTTATTATTATTATATTGATATTGGTGTATAAAAATTCTTATCGGACTATAAAGCTCATCCTCTTCTATTTTTTTTCTTCTTAGAGTTGTAGGATGCTCATGATTGGCTATGATTTGAGTTCATGGATAAACGGATGATAAGATAGAGCATTAATGATATTTGATCAAATGATTGAAGGAATTAAATTTATAATTAAAAAGATTTTATCCATTATTATTAAACTAGTTCATATTTATTTATGGATGTAGAATATTTGTTATGAATTGAGATCAATAGTGTTTAAGAAATCTTGAGGTTGTAATGAATTTTAAGACCTTGTATATTCTTTAGGATTTTGCCTTAAAAACTGTGCGGCCATCATGTATCCGACTTGGGTACTAGGTTCAAAATGTGACACCACCATAGTTAGAGATGTTGTAAATCTAGGTTCCTAGTTATATTCAAAAATTCTAACTTGATTATAAGTGGATTGGATTATGATTGAATCTAAATGTTGTTCAGATATAGCAATTTAAGAGGGTCGAATTGGATTTACAAATTTTTTTACAAACTTAAAAAATTTTTAAGTGAAACTAAGCTAAATTTAATCATGCAATATTAGAGTGAAAATAAATGTGTGCAGCAAAATAAGTAATAAATCAATCTACAAGATCAGAACAATCATAAAAAATATAAATACAATAATTTATAATGGTTTAGTATCTAACTTAGTATCTACGTCTACTCTCCAAGTCTCTCTATTCTTTAATGATTATCGTATGATTATTTTGGTCAGGCTCGCAATCAAATTTAATTGATTTTACACAAACTCGGCAACCACAATCTTATAATCCGATTATTTTAAATAGATTCATAATTAATCCAATTGATTTTGCATAAGCTCACCAATTACAACATTCCTAACTGAGTCATCCCAAACTTAGTTAATACAATATCTAATTACATGCTTAGACAAGCCTATCCTAAGAAACTTGTGAAGAAACAAAGAAGTGCGATATAATAAATATCACAATAAGTAAAAGCTCCTTTATGCACAACATATAAATGAACTCTTTAAAGCACGATCAGATCAAGATGGAGTGCTCGTTGAAGCTTTGACTTCTCTTCTTCAAAAGCTTGAGTGAATGAAGTTATGATGGTTGTGGATATAATTTTAGAAGCTCACTCTAATTCAATGCACTTGTCTCTCGCAAGTGTATTCACTGATTCTCAATAAAAATGATTTTCTCATTTTACTTAGGTGTGTTCTACATTTGATTTCAAGCCTTAAATACATTCAAATTTGGTTGGAGAAGATATATTAGTTATTGAAGAGGTTAAACTAGTCGCTAGAGTCATTTTTGGCCCGTTAGAAGCATATAGAAAAATTAGCCATTATAGAGAAGCTGACTCCTAAAATTCAGGGGTTGACTTCTAAAATCTTAGGTCAACTCCTGAAGTCCTAGAGTTGACTTCTAAAATCTTAGGGTTGACTCTTGAAATGTCTGAAAATTGTTGTCTTCTATTTTTGGCTTGTAGCTTTTTGGGGTCGATTTATGAATATCTAAGGTCGACTTTTTTAATTTAGAAACTTTCAAAATACTTCAAATACTTCTCCAAATATTTCAAATGCTTTTCCAACTTTATGATTTGTTCTTCTAGACTTCTCTATATTTTTCTAAACTTTCAAATTCATTAAGCTCCCTACAAAATAAATTAACTACTCCAAAAATATATAATCATTAGTATCATACTGAAATATTTTGTACTCATCAAAATCAATTTATTATGTCAACAATCTCTTCTTCTTTAATGATAATAAAATTTTGAGTACATGCAAAATAAAGCAAAGTGTATTCCTAGAATTTACACATATATGAAGTAAACAGATAGATGTATTGAGAACATACATAATAAATACACCATAAAATATTCAGATTAGCTCAAGCATATATTCAACTTACCCTCTCTCTCTTTTTGATAATATTAAAAAGTTATATTTAAATATTCAAAATATATCAAAAAATTATAGTAAATTATGTTTGTGCTAGTTAAATTTTAGAGAAATTAAAGAGTTTGGATGCAAGCCTGAAAGATCAAATTCAATGCATTTAGTCATTCAAAAATTAATGCATCAGAGCACTTTGGGTTTAAGAATCAATTTTGTTCAAAAATTTTAGACTTAATCGTCAAAGCTATATACTTAGCTTACTCTGCCCCGCCCCCCCCCCCCCGTTCATTAAATTAGAGCTATTCAAGATAAGTCACATTGGCACTAAAAACATTAAATGTAAGAGTTATAATTTAATTTATTATATGATCAAGGAAAACATCATAACAAGTAATTACAAGTATTGAAACATATAATGTATCAAGTAAATCAAGCAAATAGCAAGCCTCAAGTTTTATAAAGTGTATCAGAGCAAATTTTAAATTTAAATTTTAGATATGACTTGATATAAAAAATATGAATTATGCATGTTAAATTTAAATTGATAGAGTTGTTACCTTGATACCAATGAGTTTTATGATTTTGACTTCTTTTAATTTTGTATTATTGTAATATTTTGGTAAGAATTTTTTTATTTTTATTTTGGTACTCCACATCAATATAATTTTTAATTATTTTTTATTTAACTTTACAATTAATGCTCCCCCTTTATCTATGCCAATTAATTATTATTTTTTTCTTATGTTTACTCTTTATCTCATTATTTATTGCAAATTGAGCCATAATATAGCAAAACATAGAAATATATATTTCAAAGTATAGGAGCACATTTGTTTCAAAAAATTATAAATTTTATAGGAATAAAGTCAAAACCAGATATAGGGACAATATTGATAAGTTTCAGTATCATAGTATTGCAGTTTGTATCAAAGTATTAAGTACAAAAAGTATATAAAATATCACAAAAAGGTCCATCAAAATCAGTCTATTACAATATATAAGAGCATTAAGTCCTTTCAGTTTTAACTAACTTATTTATAAAATTATTTTTAATTAAGAGTCTATATTATTCTAATTAGGTTAAATTATATTTCAAACTATCTATAAGCATAATATTTTTAATAAATATAGAAGAGATGATTCTAATATTATCAATGCTGATCCTATTAATTATTTTTTTTTTACTATTATCACCAAATATTACCACCCCTCTATTTTTAGCTTCAAACATGATGAATTGAGATCATATCCTACTAAGCATCTTAAGTATCCAATGTTTAAGTACTATCTTTTTGATGCACGAGATGCTACGCATACTTGCAAAATAATCATTTTTTCAATTTGATATCGAAGTTTTTTTGGATTCTTTGAAATTAATAGGCATGGTTTCTTTTAGAATCTAAATCTTTTTAATTTTGATATAATCTATTTTTTTGATATTACAATCGTAAGTTTTATGGTCTAATCTATTGCATTTGAAATAAGTTGTTGAAAAATTTTCAGAAGAAGTTTTGATAACTATATTTTTTCAAAAATTTCTATTTTCTTAAATAATTAAATGTATGTCTAGCTTTTTTAAAAATTTTTCATTGATTGTTCAAAATCATTTGAAGTTTTTAGAACCTAATGTAAATTTTTCCACTATAAATTTTAATTTTTCAACTTATTTTTTTAGTTTGGAGTTTTTATCAATTAAATTCTTCTTTTCTTTGAAAAAATCTTTTTTTTCTTTTTAATCTTTTTCTTTCTGTTTAACTTGCATTTGATTTATCCTTTTAAGCTCTTTATTTTTGTTCATAGGTTTTTTAAGTCACTCACTAACTCAAAAAATACTTCTTATAATTCATCAAAAGTAAAAAGAGCAGAATTTTCAAACTATACCTCATCCTCTTATGCCATAAAGCATAAGTTGTTAATCTTTTCTTTCCTAATGCTTAAATTTTTTATTTTCTAGAGGTGGCAACCCCAAAAAAGAGATAAATTGGATTTCTTAAAAATTATTTAAAGAACTTGCTCCTGACAATAAATTTAAACATATTTATGGAGTGCTTAGTAGAAAATAAATATACGATAGAAGAGTAATTATAAATACAAACATAAAAGATTTATAGTGGTTCTACACTTAACTCAGCATCTACATCCACTCTCCAAGTTAATCTACTTGAAAATTTTAATTATAATCCCATAAGACTACAGTTCGATTATTTTCATGGGTTCATAATCCAACTCAGTTAATTTTTTCTAGTTCACTAATCAAAATCTTGTAATTGATTATTTTTTCTAGCTCACAATCAATCTAATTAATCTTTATTGGCTTACCAACCAAAATCTTACACTATCTAATTTATTGCTTGGACCAATCCTTAAAGACCCAAGTTTCTTCTCCAAATAATTTGTCACAACACTTCAAAAAAAGATATACAAGAATTTAAGACATAAACAATAAACTCTTTGAGCTCTTAAAGAAGTTGGAATGGCTGAGCTTTTGAATTATTTTAACTTCTTTCTTAAATGCTTAAGAGAGAATTGATGGAGACTTGAATGCTCTTGCTTGATGGTTGTTAGTTCAATTCAATGCATTCTTCTCCTCTTTTGAGTAAGTAAATATAGAAAGTCATAATTAAGAGCTTTTTTAATATCCTTCCTTTCTTTATTTTTTGTTCCACTCAAAAATCTTAAGTATTTTCTTCAATAAATTCCATGGCCTCAAAATCTTTTAATACCATTATTTCCCAACTTAGATTCTTTTGTTTTATGATGTTAAAAAAGTTTGCAATTAATGTTCTAGTTATTGAAAGCTCAAAAATAATCATTACAAATAAATATAGCTATTTAAAATAATTTAAAAAAATAGATGTTATTCGATCAGAAATCTATGAGTTGGCTCATTCAAACTCTTAGTCAGCTAATCTGAAGTACTAAGTCGGCTAAGTAAAATTTTGAGATGGCTCAAAAATAAGTATAATTTTTTTTTTACTTTCTGTATATTTTGTCTATCTGAGACTTGGTCAGTTTAGATATCTTCTTAGTCAGCTAACTTTACGACTTGATCGGTTAATTGATCTTTAAATTGGCTCAGAGAACTTATAAATTTTCATTGCTTTTTATATGCTTCTACCTTTGAGACTGAGTCAATTATCCCATTCTTATGAGTTGGATAAGCTTCACTCTTAGTGGGCCATGTTGTTTTCATGGTTGGTTCAGAAGAATTTTTGAAATCTTCAATCTTCTATCTTCATGCTAAGTCCGAAACTGAATCAGCTATTTATATAGATAAGTCGGCTATGATTCCATCTTGATCGGCTTAGATAAAAGCTTGATCGACAAAAAAAAATTATCTGAATTTCACCTCTTTCTATTTTTTTCCTTGAACTGAGATTGGGTCAGCTAAACTTCTTTCTTCATCAATTCAAAAGTATGCCATGTATGTCAAATTTGATTTTCTTTTTTTTAAGTAGTTTTTTTTATTCAAACATATTGTAGACTAGACTTGCCTTCTCAAACTTAATTTTTGAATAGATGAATTTATTAAAAAGTCTTTTGAGGCTAGACTTTCTTTTATCAAAATCCTTTAGTGCCGAACTTAGTTTTTTTTGCTTTTAAAACTTAAAACTTTAACTTGGAAACATAAGATTACTTAGATTTGAGAATATTTTTTTGGAATGAGATCAATCTTTGAGCACTATAAGAAATCCTATAATCACTTTCAAAAGTATCATTAGTAATCATAATTTGTACTCCAAGTCTTTTAACATCATCAAAATTAATTTCAGGATTAACAATCTACCCATTTTTTATGATGATAAAATCCTTTGAATACTACCTTTCAAGCACTAACAAGTTTTGAAATCTTGATAAAAAGTATCTTTAAAAGGAAAGATCAAGTATTTATCAAATTTTAATCAAAGCTCTCCCTTTTTTATGTGAATAAGGCAATATTCTTGAAATAACTTTGAACAAATCAAATTTCAAACAAATTTTAAACAAATCTCCCCCTTCTGATGTAGAAAAGCAATATCTTTGAAAAATTATTGTATTTGCTCTTGATTCTCCTAATTTCTCTCAATTTCTCAATTTCTCTCCCTTTTTGTCATAATCAAAAAGGTTTAATGATTTTTTTTCTTAATTTCTCCCCTTTTTAAGCATATGTATTCATCAACATAATGAACTATAAACCAATTAATCATTCATTTAATCATTTTAATGATAATCAATCAGCCATTCAATCATTCAATCAAGAATTTACTCATTCATTTCACAAAAAATATAACATTGCATTGATGATCAAAGTTTTTACATAATACTAAAAAGTCCATCCTTCACAAATAGAGACAATTAAGAGGACAAAGCAAGCATACAAAAACAATCATGTAAACATGCAAGACATGAGGTATCCTAAGGAAGAGGTTAGTCTGAAGAGAGTGCAGGGTTAGAAGGAGGTGGTAAGTCTCGGGAGTCCAAAGGTCCTGAAGCACGGTCCCACTCATACAACTTCTATCTAATCAATGTCCTCATTGAGCTTAGAAGCCTATTGTGTATGCAATGAACTAACTGGTCCATCTAATCTTCGACTAATCTGAACCTCTGAGGAACAAAATGTTCTAGCTGAGTAGGCTCAACAATAGATATGTAAGGAGCTTGCTCTCATTATTCCTCTGACTCAGTTTCAGCTTTTCTCCTTGTCTCTATCTCTGTCTTTGTTAGCTTCCTCACTTTCCCCTCCTTTTCGGATCCAATGACTATTAGTTTTGATGTAACCCATTTTGCTTAGTGACTGATCATTGTAAGTGTCAAAATATTGCAACTTCTTTGAAGGTTCTCCATCTAGATTGACTCTAAACTCTTTGAATACAAGAGTGAGGAATATTCCATAAGGTAGAGCTGGTTTAGTGTGAGAAGTTGCCTCCTACATTACTTTGATCATAATGATTGGTAGGTTGAAAGGGATTCATATACATTATGATGCATAATAGTAATATCCCTTTTGGTAACAAAATTGAATCGACCAACTCTTAGAAGGAAAATCCTAGCTGTCATATGGTGAAGAAATCTCATTTCCATAGAAAGTCTCTTTGCCAGAATCTTTTTAAACTCTACTACATCCTCTCTACCCAGCATAGTCCGCAACCTTCTACACTCGCCTTTTAATCGATCTAAACCGTTAACTGGTGCTCTAAGGAGGTAACTAAGTATGTTCGCATTGAGTGTAATATTAATTTTGTTTACCTCTGACTCAATGCTATTATGTCCAACTTTGGCATTTCCATATAATTCTTGAACAAGTTGGGATAAGTAGGTAAGTCCAGAGTGCATAGGTATTTCCAACTTAGGGTTTTGAATTTTCTACCAATCTCAAACCCCTCTTTTCCAAAAAATTAAAAATCTATCTTCCTTCTAGTAGTTACTGATCTTGATACGAGAGGCATTGCTTGACTTGGAGAGGGAGGAAGAAGTCCCATCAACTGCGGTGGAGGAGGAGGGTGAGATGATTCTTCAGCCCATGAGGATGAAGGAATCACTCATCTTATTCCCATTTCTACCCTCAGATCTGATCAAAACTTAGTCCTTTCCTTCAATGAAGATCTATGAGAGTGCATTCTTGATGGAGGATGTTGGCATGATCTCTTCATCTGATAAACGAGTTATTTTTTTAGATCTATTTGAACATCGAAATCCATCACAAATTGAAGAAAAATGATTAAGGAGAAGACTTTTTGGTGGGGCAAGGTGTTTGAGATGAGACGACCAAGAGAACAAAAGAGAAATAATGAGTGGGGTCCTTTAGAGCTTCTATTAAAAAGCTGGGTTCCAACATCTGAGTCAACTCAGTTCATAGGTTAGTCAGATCAGTATGGATTGATTAAGATATTAGATTAGTCAGCTAATGATAGATTGACTAAGATTCTAGATTACCAAGCTCAGACTGGCATAGAGAAGGTTTTAGAAATAGGCTTTTTGAAAATAATATATTCAATCATGCCATATTTAATCCACATCAAAATCATTCAAATACATATATGAATTCAATGAATTAAACTCATAAAATTAATTTGAATAGAATTAAGCAAATCAACTATAAGGATCATAAAGGCCTAATTCTTTTCTAATTATGCAAAATCTTTTTAGTAAAAATATTTGTAAATAAATTATCAGTGGATACAAATTCAAGCATAATATTATTATTTTGTACATGATTTTTAATGAAATGATGCCTAATTTTTATATACTTTATTCTAGAATGCTGGATTGGATTTTTAATTAAATTAATAGTACTAGTATTATCACATCTAATAGAAATTTTACTATAAATAGTATCAAAATCTTTTAGTTATTGTTTGATCCACAAAATTTAAGCATAGTAGCTTCTAATTGTAATGCATTCAGTTTCTGCCATAGACAATGCTACTGAATTAACTCCTACAAATTGATAAATACCATTTATACTTTTTCTATCTAATCTACATCCTACAAAATCGGCATGATAACAACCAATTAAATTTTAAAAAGATTATTTTGAATATCATAAGCCAATATTTTGAGTATCAATCAAATATCTAATTTTTTTAATAATAAAATAAGATTCTTTAGGATTAGATTGATAATAAATATACATATATATGCTGAATATAATATCAGAACTACTTACAGTTAAGTAAAATAGTGATATGATCGTATCTATATAAAGCTTAGGATCTACTACTTTATATTTTATATCTTAATCAAGCTTCCAATTTGAGCTCATAAGGATACCAATGCCTTTGATATTCTTCATATCATTTTTTTTTTAAATTTTTTTATATATTTATTTTGATTTATGAAGATCTCCTTATTTGATTGCTTAATTTGGAGTTTGAGGAAGAAGATCAATTTTTCCATCATGCTCATCTCGAACTCTCCTTACATTAGCTTTGTAAATTTTTTACATAGAAGCTCGATAGTAGCACTAAATATTATGTCATTAACATAAATTTAAATAATTAAAAAAATTATTTAATTTTTTTTGATAAAAGAGTTGGATCAATATATTTTTTTTAAAATCATTATCAATCAAAAACTTACTCAAACTATCATACCATACACATAGAGCTTGTTTCAAACCATATGAAGCTTTGTTTAATTTAAAAATATAATCAAAAAATTTATTATTTTTAAAATCTAAAAGTTATTCTATATAATTTTTTTCTATAATGTATCCATTCAAGAATATAATTTTTGCATCCATTTAAAAAAGTTTGAAATTAGTAAAATATACAAAAGTTAAGAGAAATCTGATAGCTTCAAACCTAGCAATTAGTGCAAAGATTTCATTAAAATTAATTTTTTTTCTAAATTATAATCTTGTATAATCAATCTAATCTTATTTCTAACTATATTATCTTGCCCATCAAGTTTATTTCGAAAAATTTATTTGGTACCAATAACAAGATAAGTTTTAGATCTTTCAACTAAATTCTAAATATTATTTCTTTCAAATTGATTTAGTTCTTCTTACATAGTCATAATTCAGTTAGCATCTTTTCAGCTTCAAAAATTATTTTAGGTTCAACAAGAGAAATAAATATAAAATGATTTAATACTTCTCTAATTGATGCTCTAGTCCTAGCTAATATCTTGAGATGGATCATTTATAATAAATTCTTTAGGATGACTATAAGCATACTTTAATTTCTTTGATAAGTCATGTGTATCTTGATGTATGGTAGATGGTGGTTTATACATTTTTTTCATTCTCTTCTTTTTATGCTTGCTCCTTTTCTTCTTAGTCTTGAGAAGGAATATCTTCTAGTGATATTTTCTTCATCTCCTTTTTAAGTGTACTTATATCATCATCATCTGTATCTACTTCTCTTGATTGAAAGATGTTAGTTTCATTTCTCTTTTATAAATAGTCTCTCTCATTTTTTTGTTAAATTAGAGCAATTCAAGATCAAATGATTTGATGCTGAAAATACGTTATTCAAATCATAGTACATGATGTAACAAGCAAATCATTTCTTTTCTAATCAAATTTTAAGATAACTAATGTAATCATGAAAGATCAAATTTGGAGCATTAAATGTAATAAAATATTTTGAGTTCAAATACAATTTTTTTAAAAAAGATTCAACTTTTACATAATCTCAGGATGCTAAGCAAAAATTATTGACTCCTATTTTTTCTTGAAAAATCCATTTGCTCATTTTCTTCAAAAGTTTCTTAAAATCAATCAGATTGGTGTTGAAAGCAACAAGTATGAGATTTAAAATTTGATCAAGGTAAAAATCTTAATAACAATCATAATAGTTATAGTTAAAATCACTGAAAAGAAGAGATCTTACAAAGAAATATCCTTCATCAAAAGATATTTCAAGGGTTGCCATTGATCTTAAGCTCTAGACGGTTAAGTCTACAAAAGATCAAAGAGCATATGCTAACTCAAGTATGCAAAGTGAGAGTAAAAATTGAATGTGCGTAGCAAAATAAGTAATAAATCAATGCACAAGATAAGAACAAACATAAGCAATGCAAATACAATAATTTATAGTAGTTTGATGTCAAATCCAATACCTTCATCTATTCCCTATGTCTCCCTATTTGGGCATTATACTATAATCCTTATAATTATAGTATGATTGTTTTGGTCGGACTCACAATCAAACCCATTTAGTTTTGTACAAGCTTATCAACCATAACCTTTCTAACCAAGTCATCTCAAAATTTAGTCAATACAACATCTAATTATGATCTTAGATAAGTCTATCATATAAGTTTCCATCTCAAGAAACTTGCAAAGAAACAAAAAAGTATAATAGAATCAAATGCCAAATGAGCGAAATCTCCTTTATGAGCAAAATGTAAATGAAATCTTTGAAGTGTTGTCAAGTCAAAATGGAGTGCTTATTAAAGCTGGGACTTCTCTTTTTCAAGACTTGAGTGAATGAAGTTATGGTCGTTGCAGATGCACTTTTGGTAGCCCACTTTAATTCAATACACATTCACTCTGCCTTTTGTCTCTTCCCAGTTTATTCAATGATCTTCAAGAAAATCCCATTTTCTTACTTGGATGTGTTTCTTAATTGATTTCAAGCTTTAAATATGCTCAAATTTGGTTAGAGGAGGTATACATATCATTAGAAAGGTCAAATTAGCTGTTGGAGTCATTTTTTATTCATTGAAAGTATATACAAAAATGAGTCATTGTAAAGAAGCTGACTCCTGAAATCCTGGGGTCGATTTGTGAAATATTGTGGACGACTTCTGAAGTCTGTTGGGAAGGATCCCTCATGAGTGTGGAATACAGATCTCTGGGTTAAGATTGCTAACCCAAATGATGATATTGATACTATAATAAGAAGAAAAAAAATTAAAAAAATATAATCAAATACGTGGATCAACCCAAGACTTACCTCCACAAGGTATGCAAGCTTCATTATGAAAGAAAATAAATACAAAAGAAGATCACACATTCTTAACTCTCATAAATCTCTCTCTTTCAACAAAAAATACTCATCCTTATAAAAGCTCTCACAAAAAACTAAATAAAAGCCCTCTCTGTAGCTTGTCTCACAGTTCTCTGCCACTGCTACTGTCTGTTGCTCATGCCACGTCGCTACCTAAGACCTCTGGTCGACACACATGTTTCTAAAGCCCGTGTACCCCTTTTAAAGGTCTCAAACTCACTTTAGATCGAAATCAGAATAATATCAGGACTCAATAACTAGTTTGAACCATTGTATCTCTCCTGCAAGTTTTTCTAGTCCTCAGATTGTGCATTGTAGACCGTGATAAATTGGCCTTAGACCGCAGCGATCCATGGAGGATGCATGGACCATGTTTCCTCTTGCAGTCCTTGGTGGACCACATCACACACCAGTGCACAGGGCCACACACATTCTGGGCCGTATGCCCACACTAGGCCGCATGCATCCGTAAGCCCACAGTGGGCTGCATGCGCAGCAACGGTCTGGGCACCCACAGGCCAAGCTTGCGGGCTGTGCCTCTGGGCCACATGCCGTGGGCTCCTCTATCTCGAATTGCTGTGGATCGAATTCAAAGCACCAAAAATCAACAAATCTCTACCTCAACTTGATATTCGGTCTCCACCTAATTTTGAGAGTTTCTGGATAATCTTGTCCTCATGCCTTGGGGTAAATATCTGGCTGCTCATGGATGGACAAATATGAGAGTCGAGCTAGGCCGCTCGATCCCATCTTCATCATGTGTTGTGACCTATCAAACCTGAGATCTGCTCGGGATAGCCTCTTGTGGCAATGAAAACTTTATCCTGTGACATTGCCTGTCATCTTCTTGAGTCTTCTGTCTCGTGCCCAATCCACCTATACTTAGAGCTCCACCTCACTCTGAGCTCCACCGGCTCTTGAAGCTCCACCTCGTGCTGAGTTTTCTACTAAGAGGTAGTATCCTCCATACCTCTTTTCCTTCAACATGACTCTACTACCGTACAAAATCTTTAAGATTCCATCATTAGCTCTCCACCTGTAGCTGCTTAAATTCAGTTTGCTCAGTAAAATTAGATTTTTCTTGAAGCTGGGTATGTATCGGATCTCACCAAACTTCCTTACTGCTCCAGCATATATCTTCAAGCTGACAATCTCTTTGCTCTTGATCGCACGTACAGCTCAATCTATCTGACAAATGAACAGTGCCCTCACTGCTCTACAGGGAGTCAAACAGTTCCTCTCTGCAACACACATGATACGAACATGTAGAATTTAAAATTTACTATGAGAAAGAAGTAGATACCTCATCAAATACTAGAAAAACATCATCACTTGCTTTTGTATCGCTACCTTAGACTGCCATCACTGTAGTAGCCTTCATCTAAGCTCTGAGTTATGGGCAATCTTTGACTCGATGCCCCAACTCATCACACTGACAGCATCTGATCTCACCTGAGTCCCTCATCTTGGACTTGGACCGCCCACCTTGCGATCCTCTACCGCTTCATCTTTTGCCACCACCACCTTCAGTCACCGTCAAGGTCGAGTTACCACTTAAACATGAAGCTCGATTCTTGCACCTAAGAATTTTATTCTGGAGAAGTGCAGAAGTGACCTCTTCCATCTTGATGGTGCTCTTTCCCACAAAAAGAGTAGTTACTAAAGAATCAAAAGAAGGGGAAAGCGATGAAAGCAAGATCAATATTCTGATCTTCTCCTCAACTTTCTCACAAACTCTGAGGAGATTAGTAAGGATCTTCTGAAAGTTACTAAAATGCTCTTGCACGCTTTGCCCCTCGCTTATCTGTAGGTAGTAGAACTGCTTCTAGAGGAAGAGAGCATTGGTGAGTAACTTCGTCATGTACATCTCCTCGAGTTTCATTCATATCACTATCAGAAAGGTCTTGCTAAACATATGGATCACCACATCATCCATCAAATACAAGTAGATCGTACTCACCACCTGCATCTGGAGCCACCTCCAATTCTTCTCCTTCATGGTAGTCAGCTTTTTTTTGCATAAGAGAGCATTGATCAACCCTTGTTAGATGAGCATATCCTTTACCTTTGCTTACCATAGGAAGAAATTACTCTTCTTATCATATCAGTTGATCTCTATCTTGATTGAGCGTGTGTTCTCCATGTTCTTCAACCTCGATCAACACCACCGTAATCTGGACAATCACGTACGCTCTAATATCACTTGTTGAGAAGGATTCCTCACGAGTGTGAAATATGGATCCCCCATCCAAGATCACTAACCCAGATGATGGTGTCAATATCGTAACAAGAGGAAAGAAGAAAAATAAAAAGGACACAATCAAATATATGGAACAGTCCAAAGCTTACCTCCATGAGGCATGCAAGCTTCACTATGAAAGAAAATAAATGCAAAAGAAAATCACACACTTTCAACTCTCACAAATCTCTCTCTTTTAATAGGTACTTACCTTTTATAAAAGCTCTCACAAAAAATCCAAGAAAAGCCCTCTTTGCAGCTACTCTCATAGTTCTTTGCTGCTGCTATTGCCTACTGCTCACGCCATGCCACTACCTGAGACCTCTAGCTGACACACATATTTTCAAAGCCCGTGTACCCCTTTTAAAGACCTCAAACTCACTTTAGATCAAAATCAAAATTATATTAGGACTCAAGAACTAGTCTGAACCATCGAATCTCTCCCACAAGCTTCCCTGGCCCTCAAATCGTGCAAGATCACACACTGTAGACCGTGATAAATTGGCCTTGGACTGCAGCGATCCACAGAGGATGTGTGGACTACGTCACACACCAGTGCGTAGAGCCACACGTGTTTTGGGCCACGCACATTGCAACGGCTTAGGTGCCTGCAAGTCGGGCCTACGGGCTTGTGGGCCATGCCTCTAGGTTGTGTACTGTGGGCTCTTCTGTCTTGTACTGCTATGGATCGAATTCGAGATACTAAAAACTAACAAAGTCTTGGGATCGACTTTTGAAGTATTTGATAATTATTGTCTTTTGTTTTTCACCTGACTTTTTGGGATTGACTTGTGGATGCCTAGGATCAACTTCTTCATTCTACAGAAACTTCCAAAATATTTCAAATACTTCTTCAAATATTTCAATGATTCTTTAACTTTATGCTCTATTCTTCTAGGCTTCTCCATACTTTTTTAACCTTTCAAATTTATTGAGTTTCCTGCAAAATAAATTAACTACTCTAAAAATATACAATCATTAGTATCATACTCAAATATTTTGTATTCATTAAAATCAATCTATTGGGTTAACACTAAATGAAATCTAAATTTGAGTTGACTTGATAAGTAAATAAATATTTATATAACAATATATAATGACTTATTCAGTTTTAGAATTATGTAAATATGTTATAGAAATCGACAAATGGTAGATACTTAAACCAAATAAATATTACAATAACAATGAACAAAACTTTCTCTATCCTAGAATTTTCTGTTCAATATCATGTAATTACCTAGATAATGCAACCAAAACCAAATTGATCCCATGCTAATCTGACCCAACCAAAATTTTTTAGTAAGATAAGGCTAGGTTAGGTTGAGTTGGAAAATCCAACCTATTTGATTTAGATTAGGGTTGGGATCTAAATGTTTGGTTGGGTTATGCTTAGCCATTGATTTGGCATTCTCAAGTTGCAATCTCATATAGTCACCGCACCAATAAGAACTATGTTTGGCTAGAGCACTTTCTTTAATGTTTTAAAACTTAAATCATTGTAAATTGGAAAAATATGACCAGTTTATGAATCAGTGATTCATTCATCTAGTCGATAAAAAATAAATTGTGATATCAACTTATCGCAACAAATATTTTGGTAGCTAATTATTTATGCTATATATAGAAATGACATTTTCAATATCAAAAAATATTTTTTTTGATTCTTTCAGGGATATTTTATATTGGGAATATCTCTCATAATTATCTCAAAAAATATTCTAATGACCAATTTTTTTCACCAATATCTATCACATGCTTTCCTTGTTTTTCATAATTAGATCAAGGTCTTTTTAATCGAACTTCCAAACAAATTGGATATGTTTATTTGACTCCTGAAAAGATTGGACTTTATCATTTTGCTCTCACTAAGGGACATTACATATACCTAGTTGCTAGTAAATTAAAAAAAAAACAAAAGTCTTGATGTAAAATATAAGTTGATGATCAATATCTTTCATCTCGCCCTCTCTAACAAATAGACCCCATTCTTTGACTTGAAGTTTAGGAGTTTAGATGAGACTATTGGTAGGGTTTGCCACTTTAGCCAATTACCAACCAATAACAGGGAAGAGGAAAAATCCTCTTATTGCTTGAGCTTTAGTTTGGGCTGTCACTCTAACCTACAAACTTGGTATCCAACCCAAAGATGGTCAAATCGTGACCTAGACCCGATCAAATCTTAATGATGGATGGGTTGGCTGTAGAATCAAAGTCAAATTTATTAAAATTTTAGACTTCAGTTTGATTTTGAGATTTTTATATCTGACCTAGCTTGAACTTGATTTGAGCTTGCATAAGTTACTCAGATTATCACATACATACAAATATTCATAGACATATGCTTTCTTATATCCACATAGATATGCTCATTACACATACATACATATATACATACAATCATAATATATTGGGTATTTATATTTTTGAAATTTTATTTTCTCAATCTTTAGTCTATTATGTTATATAGTGAACCATCCTTGTTATTTATACAAATATTCATATACACATCCTTGTTATTTAATATTTAATTAACTTTCACAGCATGTATCAGATGTTTGTAAGCTTCTCTCGAGAGGAGAGGATATCTAGGCTCTTATACCCAAAATCAATATTGAGCATCCAAAATAAAAATCTACATCATTGATCATGATCTATACCAGCAAAAATACCTAAGGACCGAGATCATGTATTTTGGTGGTCTCTAACCTATTAATCAAATAGAAAAAATAGATGATTAATGTGATGATATACAAAAAAATACTTAAATTGAGAAATATCCATCTTATTTGATCATGACTATATATTTTAAAATACGAATAGATTGAAAATCAATAGATTTTAATACTTAGTTCATATAAAAATATAGACTCACATAATTTTAACCATAATATTTTTGCACTCACTTGATGTATAGATTAAAGATCACTAAAATATTTAATTTTTATTATTAGATATTTTTAGTGATATATATCATCATAAACAATGTCAATTCTCAGTTTGGATGTTTTGCTTGTTGATTTTTCATCTGAGAGAAGTAGATACCCTCCATTTGAGATGATAGTAGTCTCTCATTTATGTATGTAAGCATATGCATATATATGTAAATGCTTGTACATGAACATATATACATGTACATTTATTGATTTTCCATCTGAGAAGAGTGTTGACACTCTATTCTTGAGACGATACTATATCTATGTATATATGTATGCTTACTTGGGATAGAAATTAAGAGATAATAGCAAATTATTAGAGAAGTACCACTTCTCGAGACCAACACTTGGGTTACTCATTTTAATAAAGTTAATAGGTCTCCACATATATTTCTCTAAAGCATGGAACCTTCTAAATTCAAAACAAGGGAGAAATGATGTAGGAACTCAACTAGATCATGTAGTCTGCTATTAAAGACAATCACAAATAATTCTTACTAATGGTTACTTAAACACATTTTGTTTTTGTTAGAATAATATGGAGTCCCACCTAGGAATCCTATCCATATATGACTGTTGGTGGAGTATCCCTATAAAATAATTACATGGGGCAAAAAAATCATGAAGACAATATTACTCCTGAGGCCCCAAGAGGTGTGGTATGATCACAAAAGGCAACACTCTGGTCATCTACGCTAATAAAAGATGATGGGCCTCTAGATCTGCATCCCAAATATGTTGTGTCGAGAAGATACTTGAGAAAATTATCAACAAGATTCTTTATAATTAGAAAAAATTATAAGAATACCCTCTGTTGCCCAGCTATGCAACCCAAGAGGGGGGGGGGGTGAATTGGGTTTTAAAAATTTTAGGCTTAACTAATTACTTGTAAAAATTATATATCAAAAACTTGATGAATGAAGAGAGAGACTTTGGTTTGAGATTAATTACTTAAAACAAGAATGCAAGGATATAATGGAGAATTAAAGAGAAACAATAAGCATGCCACAAACACAATGATTTATAGTGGTTCGGTGCCAACCTTGCACCTACATCCACTCCCCAAGCTCCTACTTGGAAATTCCAATCCACTATACTTTGTATTCAACCGAATACAACCGTCGGAAACTCCGACACTAGCTATCCCAAGCTAGTCCACTTATTTCTCGGGTACAAGCCGACCCAATACACTCCGATTTCAGGTTCGGATCAACCTTTCCTTGTTTTGGAAACCCTCCAAAACAAAAACAATTGCTCACAAGATAAAATCAGTTTAGAGCACAAATAAGTACAAGAATAGCTCCTTAAGTGAGCGAATATAACAATAAATACGCTTTACTCAAATGAAGAAGCCCCTCTTGGATTTCCTCAAAGTGGATGAGAGATGAAGTAAATGCTTGAGGAGTTGGTGAGCTTGATTGAAGGCTTCTTGAAGGCTTTAAATGAGCTCTTGAATGAGGTTGAGAAGTTGGCTTGAGAAAACTTCTCTTGAATGCACTTGAATGCCCTCTTGAATGCTCTTGATTTTCTCTTTTCAAATCACTTGAATGCCTCTTGGATATTTGGATCTCTCTTCTTTTTGTTTTCCACCTTTTGAAACCTTTTATAGCCTTAAGAGACAAGGAAAACAAACTAGGCAGAAAAAGAGCCGTTAGAGCACAAAAAGCAGCATTAAAAAGCAACCAAATCTGGCCAAAAACTAGCCGTTACAGGCAAATCCCGACATATGAGTCGACTCATGAGTCGACTCATGCCTCAGGGGTCGACTCATGAGTCGACCTCTGTTGCAAAGTCCAGAGATTGGGTTTCTGGATTTTCTTGGCCCAAAACAGCAGAGGTCGACTCATGAGTCGACTCATGCCTTGTGGGTCGACTCATGAGTCGACTCACAGGTCGTGCCAAGCCAGAAAACCAGCGTGCCATGGCTAATCTTTGCGTGCCAATCAGCTCATAGTTTCATGAGTTGACTCATGAGTCGACTCATGAACTTCAAACCTTCATAACTCCAAAAATATAAGTCCAAAAACCATGAAACTTTCACCAATAGATTACATATCATTTGTTCTACACGATGATGTTATCAAATCAGAGTTTTGATGAAATTATGATTTTGCCCCTGTAGAGCATAAGGTCTTTTTCACATAAAAAATTATTTGTATCCCTTCCAACTGTTTTGTAGTCATCAAAATCAATCTAGGAGCAACAATCTCCCCCTTTTTGATGATGACAAAATATTTGAACAAAAGCATTTATATGAATCATGAATTTCAAAATGTTTTATGCATATGCTTGAAAAGAGTATGATTCTTTTGGCATGTGAAACAAATGGTTATATGCATAAATAGTTTGTCCATTTGCTTAAAGATTGGAAGATATGCTCATTGGATAATTGTTTTGGTGTTAGAGCAGAAAATTTGATTTTATTATCAGAGCAAACTGTATTTTGAAAAATTTTCTCAATTCTCAAAACTAGTCATGTGTGCCAAAGCATATTGAATAGTTGATTTGGAAAGAGTATTAGATCATTTAAGTTTAAGATGTATCAGAGCAAGAGAAATGAAAATCTGCAATGTATCAGTGTAGGGAAAACAATTTTACAAAGTATCAGAGAAAAATTTTGCAAAGTATCAGAGTAATAAAAAAGTTTTTCAATGTATCAGAGTAAAATTGAGTAATGTATCGGAGTAGTAAAATTATCAAAGTATTAGAGCAATGTATTCAATATATCAGAGTGGGTTTGAATTTGAAAGCCTATCAAAGCATATTCAATGGTTTACAGCAAATCAGAGTATGAGTAATTTTAAAAGGTACTTATTTGCAGTATATTTAGCATTTGTACTTAAAATTGTCAATGTATTAATTTCTCATAATTTGTAGTGTTTGCTTTTGATGGATTTCTTTGTGTTTAATTTCTCCCCCTTTTTGACATCATCAAACAAGGTTAAGTCCTTTTTCTGAAGCATTCTTTAATTTTCTTCTTGTAGGGTTTGCTCCCCTTAATGAAGCAACTATTAACAGCAATCATAAAATGATAATACCATAAAGAGAAGACAATATTTCACAAAAGAGAATATATAACCAAAGTAAGATAATCATCATTCCAAAGGTAAAGCCATAATTGTTTCAGTACATAGATTGTAACATAAAAAGTAACATACAAGTCAACTAGCTCATGTCAATACATGGCCCCAAAAATACAGATCCTAGAGAGGACAAAACACTAAGACCTAGGATCTAGAAATGATCAATGATCAGAATCATCAGAAATGTGATAAGGAGCAGATGGATCTGGATCAGAATGCGTCCTCGACCCCGTCTGCCTCTGGCACGAGTGGAAGAACTGGCACGAGCAGGCGAACGGGAGGAACTGGGTGGCTGAGAACGCTGAGAAGCTAGGGACTGAACTGAAAGGGTAAGTCTGATGGAGTCAAGTACAGTCAGTGCCCTGGAGACAGCCTGGAGAAGTGCAGTGAACTGAGTAGTAGCTTGCTCACTTGATCCTCTGATCTCCTTCCTCAGTAACTCATAACCGCCCTCAAGAGCTCCTCTGAGTCTGCCGGCCTCTGCAGTGAGATCAGTGACCTCAATCGAGACTCCTGAGGCTGAGGGTGTGCCAAATCGAAGACCTGCCCCTGTAACTCGAGAACTCTGCCAGTCAATCTCAGAACAGTGTCCTCAAGCTGCTGAATCCTCATGGACTGATCTGCCATCATCTGATATACTGTGGAGATGTGGGGAGTCAAAGTCTGATCAGTAGAAGTAGCCCCTGTACAAATGAAGTACTGCTCATCTGACTCGACATCAAAGAGACCATACGCTGTGCAATCCGCTCAATCTGATAATCGGACAGTGTGAACTCTGGCGGAGGTGCTCTGCTCTCTGGCTGATGCACAGGTGTGGGTATCCTGGTAAACTCAGAAGGGCCAGCCTCTGGATCCGGAAAGAACTGTATATCTGGTGAAGCTGCCCTGAAGTCATGAACAGGAGATGATGGACCTTCTTCTTCTTCAGCTCTGACTCCTGCTGTATCCTCAGCTCTTTCTTCTGCTCTCTCTTCTGCTCTTTCTTCTGTTCTTTCCTCAGCTCCCCTGATCCAACCACCACCACTTTTTGTGAACCCCATTCGATGCAAGGTGTGTAGGTTGAAGGTATCAACATGAGACAGTTTGGTGGGAGCCTCCCCCTCACAACTAACTCCAAACCTCCTGAAAACTCTAGTCAGGGCCATACCATAAGCAAATATGCCTTAGATCTGTTCAGAGTCTCTCTCATGGCCTCTATCATAAGTGCTGGGAGGTTTAGGGGGGTTTCTGTGATAATGTGAAACATAATGCATATGTCCCTGCCTGACAGAAGATCGTGCCTACCACTCCTAGGGAAGAAAAGTTTTGTGACCATTTGATGTAAGATTCTCATTTCTATAGGTAAAATCTTGGCCTCTAGTTTATTCAAATTCCCTTGGTAGGTTCCTCCAAGTATAACACTTATACCTTCTTCTTTCACGGGGAGTTCCATGTATGCATAACCTTCACTAGGTAAGTGTAAAATCTCCCCTAAAATGACAGGATCCAGACAGATATCAATCCCTTTCACAGTTGAAGTTACTGACCCATTTCCATAAATAAAATTCTGATAAAACTCCCTAACAAGGTCAACAAAGGTGACTTCTTTGAGTGAACAGTAAAAGCTCCATCCCTGATTTTTGATCTTACTTGCTAAAGAAAATCCCTCACTTTCAAAGAACCGAAAGTCAATGTTTTTCCCGGTTTCTACTTTTCTATCTGAGAGAGGGTTCTTACTGGGAGTTTGAGAGGACTGTGAAGGACCTTGAACTGAAGCTGGAACGGGAGCAGAGGAGGACTGTGCCGCTTGCCTTTTCCTTCTGACACTTTCTTCAAGTTCCCAGACAGACTTTCTCCTTTGGGGAAGTTTCATTTTTGGTGCCATACCCTCTTCAATAGCAGGCGAGGAGACTTGAGGAGCAAGTGAGAGAGTGGAGGAAGGATCACAAGAGAGTGATTTGAGGTTTTGGAGGAGAGAATGAGTGGATTTGAGAGGGACGGTGGAGTGCTAGGGCACGCTCCAACCGTGAAGAACAAGGGAAGAGGTCACAAAAGAACCTTTCCCGAGTGGCTATTTGCGGTGGAGAAGAGGCGGGAGGAGTTCCACTAGCTCAAGCCTTGGAAATGGAGCAAATGGGAGAAGGGAGAATGGATTTCGGAAGGAGGAAGATGAGCGTGAGGGTCGGCTCACGAACAGTAATTCAAAATATAAACCCTTCAGCCCGTTGGAAGTTGTTGGGAATTACAAGTTTGCCATTGAGTCGACTCATGGGGGTCGACTCATGAAGTTCAGAAAATCAGAAAAAATGTGAATAAATTCCAGAAAAATATGAAATTTGGGGAGAAGGAGTTTAGCTCTAAGATGAGTTTTTAGAATAAAAAACTTGAGCTTTTGGGACCAAGAAAGGTGTTGGAAATTGAGCTCTTAGGAAATTTTGACCATAAATCATTGGAATTTGAAAATTAATTCAGGCAAATGGATCAAGAATTCCTAGATTTCTCCTAATTTCATAGAATCTATCCTCACTAAGGGCCTTTGTAAAGATATCAGCTAATTGATTTTCGGTGCAAACATATTCAAGAATTATATTTTTGTTTTGAACATGTTCTCTTATGAAGTGATGTCTTATTTCAATATGTTTGGATCTTGAGTGTTGAATAGGATTTTTAGATAGATTTATGGCACTTGTGTTGTCACATCTTATTGGTGTTTCATTAAGTTTAATTCCAAAGTCTTCGAGTTGTTGCTTAATCCACAAGATTTGAGCACAACAACTTCCGGCTGCAATGTATTCGGCCTCAGCCGTAGATAGTGCTACCGAATTTTGTTTCTTGCTAAACCATGAGATTAGGTTAACTCCAAGAAATTGACAAGTTCCACTTGTGCTTTTTCTATCTAATTTACATCCAGCAAAGTCAGCATCAGAAAATCCTAATAGATCAATTTGTGAGTCCTTGGAGTACCATAACCCTAAAGTTTGAGTACCATTTAAGTATCTAAGGATTCTTTTAACAGCATTCAAATGAGATTCTTTAGGATTAGATTGATATCTAGCACATAAACAAACACTAAACATGATATCAGGCCTACTTGCAGTTAGATACAATAATGATCCAATCATGCCTCTATAGTATTTTAAGTCTACACATTTACCTTCATCGTCCTTGTCAAGCTTACATGAGGGACTCATTGGTGTGCCAATGGGTTTGGAGTTCTCCATTCCAAATCTTTTGAGTAGTTCCTTGGTGTACTTGCTTTGGATGATGAAGATTCCCTCTTTTGATTGTTTGATCTGGAGTCCGAGGAAGAAGGTGAGTTCTCCCATCATGCTCATCTCGAACTCCCCCTGCATAAGCTTAGCAAAGTCTTGACAAAGGGATTCATTAGTAGACCCAAAAATTATGTCATCAACATAAATTTGTATAACTAACATATCATTTTGATTTCTTTTGATAAAGAGGGTTGTATCTACATTACCTCTTGAAAAATCATTATTTAGTAAAAATTTGCTTAGTCTATCATACCATGCTCTAGGTGCTTGTTTTAATCCATATAAAGCCTTATTTAATTTAAAAACATGATTAAGAAAGGCATGATTTTCAAATCCAGGGGGTTGTTCTACATAAACTTCTTCAGCAATAAATCCATTCAAAAATGCACTTTTAACATCCATTTGAAACAATTTGAATTTCATAAAGCAAGCATATGCAAGTAGAAGTCTAATGGCTTCTAATCTAGCTACTGGTGCAAAGGTTTCATCAAAATCAATCCCTTCTTCTTGATTATATCCTTTAGCAACCAATCTTGCTTTATTTCTAATTACATTACCATGCTCATCTAATTTGTTTCTAAAGACCCATTTTGTGCCAATTATTGAACAGTTTTTAGGTCTTGAAACCAAAGTCCAAACATTATTTCTTTCAAATTGATTAAGTTCCTCTTGCATTGCATTAATCCAATTATGATCTTTTTCAGCTTCTTCAATAGTTTTAGGTTCAAAATGAGATACAAAAGCATAATGATTAAACACATCTCTAAGTGAAGAGCGAGTTTTTACACCATGCATAGGATCACCAATAATTAACTCCTTAGGGTGGTTGTGAACATACCTCCATTCCTTGGGTAGGTCATTTATACCTTGAGGTTGTTCTTGAATTTCCTCACCTATCTCATCTTGTTTGTCTTCTTGTTCCTTGTCCTCTGGAGTGGCTGAATCTTTCAGAGTGATCTCCTTCATACCTTCTATTAATGGATCTGCATCATCAACACCCTCATTCTTCCTTGAAGGAAGATCGTTAGATTCATCAAAGACAACATGAATGGACTCCTCAACTACTAAAGTTCTTTTATTAAAAACTCTAAAAGCTTTACTAGTAGAGGAGTAACCCAGAAAGATTGCTTCATCTGATTTTGCATCAAATTTACCAAGTCTTTCCTTGCTATTATTTAATACAAAACATCGGCAGCCAAAAATATGAAAATATGCAATATTTGGTTTTCTTCCTTTCCAAAGTTCATAGGGGGTTTTCTTTAAAAATTGTCTGATCAAAGCACGATTTAAAATGTAACATGCTGTGTTAATAGCTTCCGCCCAAAAATATCTTGGAAGGTTGCTTTCACAAAGCATGGTACGGGCTATTTCTTCTAAGGTTCTGTTTTTCCTTTCAACTACCCCATTTTGTTGGGGTGTTCTAGGAGCAGAGAAGTTATGGCCGATTCCATTCTCATCACAAAATTTTTCAAAGTCTTGATTTTCAAATTCAGTTCCATGGTCACTTCTAATATTTTGAATTGAAAATCCTTTTTCATTAGTGACTTTTCGATGAAATTTAGTGAAAATATGAAAAGTTTCATCTTTGTGTGCCAAAAAGAAAACCCAAGTAAAATATGAATAATCATCTATTATTACAAAACCATATCGTTTTCCTCCTAGACTTGTGGTTCTAGTTGGTCCAAATAAATCCATATGCAAAAGCTCTAATGGTCTAGAAGTTGAAACAATGTTTTTGGATTTAAATGAAACTCTAGTTTGCTTACCTAGTTGACATGCATCACAAATCCTATCTTTTTCAAAATTCAGTTTAGGCAAGCCATGAACTAATTCTTTCTTAATTAATTTTGAAAGAGAATGCATGCTAATGTGAGCAAGTCTACGATGCCAAAGCCAACTAGTCTCATTAACTTTAGCATTTAAGGATACTAGGCATTGCATGTCTAATTTGGCTAAATCATTTAGATCTACCATATAAACATTGCCATGTCTATGTCCTATAAATTTGATGCCATCATTAATAGGACTAGTCACAATACAAACAGATGATTCAAAAACTACTTTATACCCTTTATCACAAAATTGACTAATGCTAAGTAAGTTATGCTTTAAACCTTTAACTAACAAAACATTTTCAATATATTTGGAGGGAGTGATACCAATGTTACCTATCCCGATGATCTTTCCTTTGCCATTATCTCCAAAGGTGACCATCCCTCCATCCTTAGCATCAAGCGTGATGAATTATGATTCATTACCAGTCATGTGTCTCGAGCATCCACTGTCCAGATACCATTTCCTGTTTTCTCCATGGGATGCTAGACACACCTGCAAACAAATATGAAGTTTTTGTTTTAGGTACCCAAGCTTTCTTGGGTCCTTTTTGGTTAGTCAAGATGGTTCCTTTTGGAACCCATATTTTCTTTACAGTTATGTTTGCACAAGTATAAGATTTATGTCCTATTCTACACATTTAAAACAAGTAGTATTGGTAGGCTTGTTACTTGAATAATTTACATAAATATTTTTCAGAAATTTTTATTTCTTTAAGGGGTTATAGCCAAGTCCGGCCTTATCATATACGGCCTTTTGATTTTCAAGAATCATATTTAGTTTGTTTGAACTTAAGGTGAATTTATCTACTATAGGTTTCAGCTTATTAATATCATTCTTTAGGCTTTGGTTCTCTTGAAGCAAAGTAGATTTTTCAATTGAAAGATTTTCTGCTTGTTTTACTAAAGACTGATTTTTCAATTTTAGTTCTTTGTTTTTCATTCCTAGTTTCTTCAATTCATCAATTAAATCATTGAAGGCTTCATGCAATTCTTCAAAAGTAAATTCACTAGGGGTTTCAGAAATTACCTCATTATCGTGTGCCATAAGGCACAGGTTGGCTTGTTCTGTTGAGGTCTCCTCATCGGAGCTTGAGTCGTCGCTCGCACTCCATGTGGCCATCATTGCCTTCTTTTTGAACTTTTTGGGACCTTTCTTCAATTGTGGACATTCGGATTTGAAATGCCCCGGCTTCTTGCACTCATAGCATATAAGGGGTTGATCTTTTTCTTTCTCTTTGCTTTGTTCCCCTTTTGTGAAAGGTCTCTTTCTCATCCCCTGTTTCCTCTTTCTTAGGAACTTCTTGAATCTTCGGGTGATGAGTGCCATTTCTTCATCCTGTTCTTCATCTTTTGTGTCGTCAGTTTCTTCATCAGGAGAGGCTGTGGATTTGAGGGCAATGGTTCTCTTCTTTTTGACTTCATCCTCTTGATGTTGCTTCATGCTAAGCTCGTGAGTCATCAAGGATCCAAGAAGCTCTTCTAGAGGTAGAGTGTTCAAGTCCTTTGCTTCTTGGATAGCAGTCACCTTGGCTTTCCAGGTTCTTGGCAATGACCTGAGAATCTTCCTTACAAGCTCACTGTTAGTATAAGATTTGCCAAGACTCTTCAAACCATTAATTATGTCGGTAAAGCGAGTAAACATAGCAGTTATGGACTCATCATGCTCCATTTTAAATAACTCATATTTATGTACAAGCATGTTTATTTTAGACTTCTTTACTTGATTTGTTCCCTCATGGGTTACTTCTAACCTATCCCATATTTCTTTAGCAGATGCACAGGTAGAAATGCGATTAAATTCATTTGCATCAAGTGAACAATAAAGAACATTCATAGCTTTAGCATTTAAATGTGCCAATTTCTTATCAACCTCATCCCATTCTCTTTCGGGTTTGGTTGACTCCTCACCATCTATTATCTTGGTGGGTATGTGTGGACCGTTCACTATGATACTCCACATATCATAGTCTAGTGCTTGTATGAAAATCTTCATCCGAGCTTTCCAATAGGTGTAATTAGACCCATTGAAAAGTGGAGGTCGGTTGGTAGATTGCCCCTCGGCTAGAGAAGTGCCGACGTGGGTTGCCATAGATCTTTGGCTCTTTGATTGTTAGATCAAAGAAGGGCTAGAGCACCGGGCTCTGATACCACTTGTTGCCCAGCTATGCAACCCAAGAGGGGGGGTGAATTGGGTTTTAAAGATTTTAGGCTTAACTAATTACTTGTAAAAATTATATATCAAAAGCTTGATGAATAAGGAGAGAGACTTTAGTTTGAGATTAATTACTTAAAACAAGAATGCAAGGATATAATGGAGAATTAAAGAGAAACAATAAAGCATGCCACAAACACAATGATTTATAGTGGTTCGGTGCCAACCTTGCACCTACATCCACTCCCCAAGCTCCTACTTGGGAATTCCAATCCACTATACTTTATATTCAACCCGAATACAACCGTCGAAAACTCCGACACTAGCTATCCCAAGCTAGTCCACTTGTTTCTCGGGTACAAGCCGACCCAATACACTCCGATTTCAGGTTCGGATCAACCTTTCCTTGTTTTGGAAACCCTCCAAAACAAAAACAATTACTCACAAGATAAGATCAGTTTAGAGCACAAATAAGTACAAGAATAGCTCCTTAAGTGAGCGAATATAACAATAAATACGTTTTACTCAAATGAAGAAGCCCCTCTTGGATTTCCTCAAAGTGGATGAAGATGAAGTAAATGCTTGAGGAGTTGGTGAGCTTGATTGATGGCTTCTTGAAGGCTTTTAAATGAGCTCTTGTATGATGTTGAGTAGTTGGCTTGAAAAACCTTCTCTTGAATGCACTTGAATGCCCTCTTGAATGCTCTTGATTTTCTCTTTTCAAATCACTTGAATGCCTCTTGGATATTTGGATCTCTCTCTTTTTTGTTTTCCACCTTTTGAAACCTTTTATAGCCTTAAGAGACAAAGAAAACAAACTAGACAGAAAAAGAGCCGTTAGAGCACAAAAAGCAGCATTAAAAAGCAACCAAATCTGGCCAAAAACTAGCCGTTACAGGCAAATCCCGTCATATGAGTCGACTCATGAGTCGACTCATGCCTCAGGGGTCGACTCATGAGTCGACCTCTGTTGCAAAGTCCAGAGATTTGGTTTCTGGATTTTCTTGGCCCAAAACAGCAGAAGTCGACTGATGAGTCGACTCATGCCTTGTGGGTCGACTCATGAGTCGACTCACAGGTCGTGCCAAGCCAGAAAACCAGCGTGCCATGGCTAATCTTTGCGTGCCAATCAGCTCATAGTTTCATGAGTTGACTCATGAGTCGACTCATGAACTTCAAACCTTCATAACTCCAAAAATATAAGTCCAAAAACTATGAAACTTTCACCAATAGATTACATATCATTTGTTCTACACGATGATGCTATCAAATCAGAGTTTTGATGAAATTACGATTTTACCCCTGTAGAGCATAAGGTCTTTTTCACATAAAAAATATTTGTATCCCTTCAAACTGTTTTGTAGTCATCAAAATCAATCTAGGAGCAACACCATGATCCTGCTCCACCTCCTGCAATGGATACTGTGCGATTCTCCCATCCACTGGCAAGTCACGATGACAAACGCCGCCCCACTTCGTGCGGCAGACTCCACGTGGCACGCCCCAGCGATAGCCACGGGTCCGTTCCACTACGCTTCGCAGCAAACTCTGCCTGACCCTAGGCAGTCTACTGCCAGACGGTTACAAACGTCTCCATCAATCCGTTGCTTCCTCCGCCTATAAAAGGGGGGACCCAGATACGTTATTCTATAAGCTCATTTCTTATCTCAAAACTCTGCTAAATTCTCCATTCGAGAACTCCATTCTTGTTGAGGCAGAGAACTGACTTGAGCGTCAAAGGGTCTTGCCAGAGCAACCCCACCTCCGGTTTAGACTTCCTTTGCAGGTCCCGGCGGCGACCGCGGCTTCTCCAACTCCAGCTTCTCCGGCGCAGGCAGATTTTTGCACCAACAGGATTGGCGCTAGAGGAAGGTGGTGAACCTCCGCAGTACCCTTGTTCTTAAAGGAGTGTTCAGCGGAGCCACCTCCGATCGTCTCTCCGACACCCACTCCTTATTTTCCCCCGCGGGATCCACACTCGATGCCTCCATGCAAGGCATCCACACGACGGTCCACGGCCTCCGCGGCCAGATCTCAGGCTCTGGCCTCCCCTCCTGTTTCTCAGCCGCCTCCTCCTCCAGCGGTGGCGATCGACGTGGAGCAATTTGACTTGCTGGCACAGCAGGTCAGAGGCCTCGTCGAAGTTGTACAAGCAATGCAGCAGCAGCAACCACAAGCGTCGGCGCATCCGGAAGGGGCATCTCCAAAATGCTAGAACCCGGTGGCAGGGCGGGCCACCTGGGCCAGCCGCCCCGTCCTTCCCGAGAAAACAAATCCGAGGGTAGAGAGCCCTCAATCGGACCACGACTCCACCCCTGGAAGATCCCTGCCCCCGTTCTGCCAAAGGACCCTCGAGACTCGAAGTCGAGAGGATTTCCTGGATCGAAGACTCCATGAGATGAACCGGCGGATTGAAGAACTCCGCCACGCACCCCCCGCTTATGGTGAGGATATTTGCACTGACCCTCCCTTCTCTCAAATGATCATGCAGGAACCGATCCCGCCAAACTTCAAGCTTCCCCAGTTCGAAAGCTACGACGAGACTTCGGACCCGGTTGATCATCTGGAGGCCTTCCGGACGATGATGCTGCTTCACGGTGCTCCTGACGCCATCTTATGCCGGGCTTTGCTGTCTACTTTGAAGGGAGCAGCGAGGAACTGGTACTCGGCTTTGAAGCTGGGTACCATCTTTTCCTTCGATCAAATGAGCCACCAATTTGTGGCCCATTTTGTCAGCAGCCGGTGCCCCCAGAAGGCTTCAGAGTCCCTCATCAACATCAAGCAGAGGGAAGGGGAGTCCATACGGGCCTAAGTCAACCGCTTCAACATCGCGGCGTTGGAGGTCCGGAACTTGGACCAATCAGCTGCCATGGCCGCCCTGAAGGGTGGCCTTCAGAAGAATGATCTTTTGTTCTCCCTGGAGAAGAAGTACCCCAGGGATTTTGTCGATTTACTGGCTCGGGCTGAAGGGTACGCCCGAGCGGAAGAACCCTTCAAAATGAAGGACGAAGAGACAGCAAGGGAGCGACAAGCGGGAGATTCTAGTAAACCCGCAGTTGAGAAAAGGCCAAAGGAAGCTTGGCTGCGTTCTCGATCCCCTCCTGGACATAAGCGCGCCCATACTCCACCCCGGGCGCGCAGGCAGAGAAGCCCAGACCGTGGGGTTCGACGGGGTTCCCCACCAGGGAGATTCCGTAACTACGCCCCCCTCAACGCCTCGAAGGCCCAGGTATTAATGGAGGTCAGGGAGAAGCTCCCTAGGTCGGAGAGGATGCGCACACACCCCGGAAAGCACAACCCTAATAAGTTCTGCATCTACCACCGCGACCACGGCCACGATGTTGGGAATAGTGTCCCAAAGCCAATCGTCAGCCTGTTGACGGTTGTGCTCCTTTTGTATTAGTACATGAATTATAAATAAAATAAAAGTTATTTTGGTATTTTTTTCATCACAAATGTTTCATCTTCTAATGAACTCCTGTGTTGTGGTGAAGTCCTTAGGACTATTTAGACTCGACAAAGGAGGATTTGTCGTTTAGTCCTTAAACATGTTCGCGACCAAATGATACGTTGTTACCAAGGACGACAATATTTATCGAGCATAGGTCGTTGTGTGCCATATGGGTTGGTTGTCCTCATAACCAAAGAGTGTGGAGACACTGGTATGGCATACAGGTGAGATGTAATGGTACATCTACACTGAATGTGACCAACTCCGGAGCTATTTCTGCTGTCAAGATTTGCTCCGATGGGATATGGGTATAAATGTCCCTCCGACCTGAGACCGCCACGGTGACTTGCAAGCAACTCACTGCACTTAGGCACTGGACTACCTGAATTTCTAATTCAGTGACGGAAGGTTGCTGGGTGTAGTCAAGTACTTGACTTGTCGGTGCGTGTGTCAAGATGGGATTGACCACTCCAGTTTAGGAGCTGTGTACAGTCGTGTTTCAATTTAGCAAAACCTTGGCCAGGGTAGTCCTAGTGAGGAGTCACAGGACTAATTGAATTGAGCACGATTCGGATGATATGATCAGGGTTGACAGTTTAACTCTGAGTCATCCTAAACACAGGGGTCAAAAGGGATGAATTATACGATAACCATATTCACGTAGGTTCTGAATGTTGCGATTGCGATTATTCAACCTATCCGATCATCGGGTACCATTGCTAGATGGTCACTTCGATTAGTACAGAAATGAGTTCCTGTGCTACCGGCTTAGGTTCGAACCTGCAGGGTCACACACATTAGAGGTTCCTTTCTGATCTGATGGCTGATTATGAGTCTTATCTATCTGGGACTCTATGATTGAGAATTAGGATTCTCTAATCATGAGTTCCACACATTTTGGATACCGGGGTCAAAATTTTGAATTTCAAATTTTGAATTTGAAATTTGAACTCTTTGATCAGGGTTTCATATCGATGGTCTCTGATGCCTGATTGCCCATCGGATTTGGACTCAACATTTATGAGAGGTTTAATTAGTGATTTAATCACTAATTAACTCAATTTGATTGAGTAATTATTTTTGGATCAAGTCCAATTGAATTGGATTCAGTTTGGATTGACCCGATTAGGTTAAATGTTGACCTAATCGCTAAGGTGGTTTAGTCCCTGATTTGATCAGGGGTTAGGTTTAGTTAATTCCTGATTTGATTAGGATTTTATTAAGCCTAATTAAACCTAATTATGTTGGGTTTAATTTGGTCTAATTGTGCTCAACCTATTTTAAACTAGGTTGGCTCAATTTGAATCAAACCATCTTGTTTTAAATTTCCTGCGTCACCCAACTTCCTTGCACCCATTTGAATTCACGAGAAGAAACTTCTTGTAAAATTTTTCTCACATAAAACCCTTCCCCACGTCCTCATTTGTGCGCCATATGGATGGATAAATTAATTAGTTAGCCATTCAAATTCAAAGCATGTTTGAATTTGAATGGATAACTTATCACTTGCCCTTTCATCCTTATCCATTTTGTGCGCCACATTACTTACACGAGAAAAGGTTTCTCATGAAACTTTTCCATGCACAAAGAGCCACACCCCTTCTCTTCTCACGCTCAAAAGGATAGGGATAAGTTGGTTTTCGTTTGAATTCAAATTTGATTTGAATTCAAATGTGTAACCTCTTGTCTTTATCCTCTCACGCGGATAAGACACGTTCGACGTTGTTTTAAAAAGAGGAGAAAGGTGGGACGTGCGTAGAAAAATTAGGAGAGAAACTTTGGGGTGTGAGGAAGGCTTCTGCACAAGGTGAAGGTCCAAAACCTTCCGAGAGAAAAAGAAAGAAAAGAGAGAAAATTGGGCGCAGGGTTTTTGGTGTGTACCCTAGGGTTTCTACCTAGGGTTCGGGAAGTGAGATTGGTATGCCACGAGTGTCGTGAGTCTACCAAATTTTAGAGAGAGATCCATCAGCCTCTCAAGTAACTGTGCAGATGATCCAGAGCATCCGAGAAGTCAGCACACATCGATCGAAGGAGTTCGATCAACATCTGCCATCAAAAGGGTGAAATCACGAACTAGCATTCGTGAGGAGCTGATAAGACGGGAGCTTCGTGTGGACGATCCACAGAGGCCAGACAGTTGGGTGGCTGTGACGTGATGATCAGAACCCTCCGACGGTGATCAGATTGCGGTGATCGACTATCCGCAAAAGGTGATGTGTTCTGAACACAGTACTGTAAAACATTTACTGATTCAAATTTGAATTTCAAATTTAAATGCATGCTGTTGTATCATATTTAGATCCTAGTGTAGGGTTAATTAGTATTAATTAATGAGATTAATTAATAATTCCGCTGTAAAATAGTAATTTTGAAAAAGTTTTAAAATTACCATTTTGCCCCTGCACTAAATTTTCGCTTCAATTGGTATCAGAGCAGGTTCTAGAATATGATATACATATGCATGCGTAGATTAAGGTGTAATCTATAAGTTTAAATTTGAAATTCAAAATTCAAAATTCGAAATTCAAAAGATTTGAAATTTGAAATTTGAAATTTGTTAGAAGTTTCAAATTTGAAATTCAAAATTTGAAATTTGAAATTTGGTTGAAATCTCAAATTTGAAATTTAAAATTTGAAATTCGAAATTTGAAATTTGAAATTCAAAATTCAAAATTTGAAATTTGGTTGAAATCTCAAATTTGAAATTTGAAATTCAAAATTTGAAATTTGAAATTCAAAATTCAAAATTTAAAATTCAAAGATTGAAAATTCGAAATTTGAAATTTGGTTGAAATCTCAAATTTAAAATTTAAAATTTGAAATTTGAAATTTGAAATTCAAAATTTAAATTTTAAATTTGTATATTTAGATATACTTGATCCAAGTAGCAAGTAATCTAATTGGGTTGGTTGCCATGGCCGTCCGGTCATAGGAGAAAAGTAGGGTTTAAAGGCCCTCTCTTCCCATTCGATGGGGTCTCCTATGGCGGTAGGGGTGCCGATGCAATTATATCCCATGCCGATGAAGCAGCGAAAGGACTTAATTAAGAAATTTATCATGAATGTGTTAGATTAGATCTAAAAAAAATTTATGATTTATTTTGAGTTATTTTCTATTATGAAATGAGCAATAGAATTGCTGTTTATGAAATGTGCTGACCCGTTTGTGAAATGAGTTAACACATTTGGTGAACAGAAAATAAAATCTTTCAAATTTGAAAATTATTTTCGAAATGCCAAACCCTGACCCATCAGCCCAAGTACTTAATTAAAAGAATTAAGTGTTGTCTAGTAGGTCTAGAATTGTGAATTAAGACCTAAGACAATTGCATAAACTTTTGGGTCAATGGGTTAGATGAATTAGGTCCATAATTGGGTTAGACCTACGGTTAGTTTAAAAAATGGACGAATTGGAGTAATTGGTCAAATCTAATCAAAAGTTGAATTAGATTAGGTCAAGGATACTCTAGACTCAACTTCAATAGTTGTAGTTGAATGGGTCCATGTCTTTAACTAGACCAAGATGGACTTAATTCATGGCTACGCGGTGGAGCTCTATTTACTAAGTTGATCAAAATTAAAACTAATGAACCGGTTGGTGTCTAAGGTAAGTTCGGCAGTTTTGACCAGTGGTTCTTAAGCGGGAGCTACTCGCATTGATTCGATCATTGACGAGTTAATGGCAAATCCCCACCACTGATCTCACTTACCTGGCCAATCTGGTAAGTTAGATTTTGATTAGATCACTTGGTGATTAGAGCTCACCCATGTCATTAGGTAAATCAGTATGACTGATTTAGGTGCTCCTAATGCCAGCTTTAATTAAATCCTTTTTAATCTGACTTGGTGAAGTCAGTGGGAGGATTGAAATTGGCTGGATGATTTCTTCTCTACTATTCTTTAATAAAATCCTCAAAAATTATTAGGTCCCTAAAATGATTAAGTTATAATGATAACTAAGTCATAGCCTCCCATTAAGTGAATGATAATGAGTCCATTAGTTCAATGATCATTGGAGGCCCAAAGGCCTGGTGCTCATTGGCCAATGAATTATTATTCATAATATGATAATTTGATTGAGTCTTTCTGATGGTGGTTAGGTTGGCCGGCCAAAGTCGGGCCTGATCATTTATTGGTCCGATTCACTAAATTAAGTCATGTTAATGGTTGGACCTAACCAGATCTTTTCAGTGGAGGCCAAAGCCTACTGATTAGGTTCTGGGGCAAAATAAATTACTAGAAGTTGTTTAGAGAAATAACTGGTTAAGAACCTACCCATAGATGCACATGGGTTGACCAACCAAAGTTGGGCTCGTGTGTAGTCTGTGTGGATTCTAGTACCCATTAAGGAATTAAAGTAATTTCTCAAATTGGAGGATGAGGCTACCAGTTCGTAAAAATATTGAGAAAAACTTTAGACTAAAGTCCAAGTCTTTAGTATTAATTTATGTACTAATAGAGGTCTCGTTTTCCTTTAAGCAGCTATGGCCACTACCCTGTCGCTCCGGTCATTATTAGATAATGACAAGCTCATGGGATCCAATTTCGATAGCTGGTATCGAAAATTGAAAATCGTCCTTGAGCATGAACGGATCCTTTATATAGTAACGGATCCAGCACCTGAGGAGCCAGCTCCGAATGCTAGTAAAGCGATCCGAGACACTTACTTGAAGTGGCTCAATGACCGCACCACCGTTCGATGTATTATGCTGGCAGCAATGAATGACGAGATCAGCCGAAGGTTTGAGAACGCCCAACCACAGGAGATGCTTCAAATGTTGAACGACTCCTTTGGCACGCCTGACGACGTTGAAAGGCACAAAACTAGTTGTGCTATTTTCAATGCTCGGATGAGGGATGGGGCCTCAGTCACTGATCATGTACTGTATATGATCGAGATGATTGAGCGCCTAAGCAAATTGGGCTTTCCTCTGCACGAGCAGCTCGGTAAGGATGCGATCCTTAATTCCTTGCCCAAGTCCTTCCTCCCATTCCTTACTCATTTTCGAATGACAAAGCCTGCAGTAAACTACCACGGATTGTTGGGGTTGCTACAGAACTTTGAGAAGGATCACCAACTCCATAAGGAGTCGGTGAATGTAGTGGGAGGGTCTTCTTCTCGTCGTCAACCCTTTGGGAAGGGGAAGAAGAACAAGAAGAAGAAAAATAAGAAGGTGCAATCTCATGCTGGGACAGTAGCACGGGGTCAGACCAAGAAGCGCAAGCATGACCAGAGCCAGGCGGAGTGCTTCTTTTGCAAGAAGCACGGGCATTGGAAGAGGAACTGTCCTCAATACATTGCCTCCCTGGACCCGAACAGGCCAAAGAAGAAGCAAGGTAATTATATGATAACTCCTTGCAACTTTTCGATTTGTGATACTACTGCCTGGGTATTGGATACCGGAAGCCCTTATCATATTTGTAATTCGATGCAGGGTCTGCAGGTCAGTAGAAGATTTGATGAAGGCGAGAGGTTCCTGAATGTTGGAGATGGAAGCAAAGTTTCAGTTCTAGCTTTAGGAATCATGAGTCTTGTAATCAATTCTCGTAATGTAATTCTGAGTGAATGTCACTATTGTCCAAGTTTTTTATTAAATATTATTTTTGTAGGCCTTTTGGCCATGTACGGTTATGATTTTTTAATAAAAGAAAATATTTGCAATATCATTTTGAATGGTGTTACAATATTTGTTGGACAATTAAATAATGAAATTTACTTACTATCACAGCCTGTTAATGTGGTTCAAAAATTCGGTAAACGCTCTAGAATAGATAATGTGTCAGAAGTCTACCTTTGGCACTGTAGGCTAGGTCATATCAATAAGAACAGGATAAACAGGTTGGCTCAAGAAGGAATTCTTGAAGTTAGTGATTGTGAATCACTTCCAACCTGTGAGTCCTGTCTTCTTGGAAAGATGACCAAGTCACCTTTTATTAGAAAAGGTGAGCGAGCCAGTGAACTCTTAGGTCTGGTACATTCTGATGTATGTGGACCCATGAGCTCAAGTGCAAGAGGTGGATTTTTCTACTTCATAACCTTCACAGAGACCTATCTAGGTATGGGTATGTCTATTTAATGAAGCATAAGTCGGAATCATTTGAAATGTTCAAACTATTCCGAAATGAGGTAGAAAAACAAACTGGAAAGTGTATTAAAACTCTTCGATCTGATCGAGGAGGTGAATACCTTTCCAATGAGTTTCTGACGTATCTAAGGGAGAATGGGATTCTCTCTCAGTGGACTTCTCCTGGAACACCACAGCATAATGGTGTGTCTGAAAGGAGGAATCGGACCCTGTTAGACATGGTTCGATCCATGATGGGGTTTGCTGGTCTGCCAATCTCCCTCTGGGGATATGCGCTCGAATCAGCTTGTTACCTTCTAAATAACCGAGTAAGTCTGTAGCCAAAATGCCATATGAGATATGGATAGGACGTAAGCCAGTACTCTCGCACCTTAGGGTTTGGGGGTGTCCGGCTTATGTTAAACGTTTAATTACAGACAAGCTTGGACCTAGGTCTAACAAGTGTAATTTTATAGGGTACCCAAAAGAGACCAAAGGGTATTATTTCTACCTTGCTGATGAGCAAAAGGTGTTTGTCAGCCTTAAGGCAATCTTTTTAGAAAAGGAGTTCCTTAGTGAAGGAACTGTTGCCTCTAAAGTCGAACTTGACGAAGTTCGACAGGTGGAAAAACCGACACATGTTACTGAACCTGAACCGGATTTGATTAGATCAGATCCGGAGCCCATTGATTATGCACCCTTAAGGCGGTCTGGTAGAGTACCACATCAACCGGACAGATACTATGGTTTCTTGGTCCGGGATGGTGATCCTATCGAACTTGATGAAAACGATCAGGATCCGATCACCTACATGGATGCAATGCAGAGACCTGACTCTGAGAAATGGCTAGAGGCCATGAAATCCGAAATGGAGTCCATGAAGGTCAACGATGTGTGGACATTGGTTGACCCACCCGAAGGAGTAAAACCCATAGGGTGTAAGTGGGTCTTCAAAAGGAAGAGGGGCGCAGACGGAAAAGTGGAGACCTATAAAGCCCATCTGGTTGCCAAGGGATATCGTCAACGTTATGGTATAGACTATGACGAGACGTTTTCTCCTGTGGCAATGCTCAAATCCATTCGGATTATGCTTGCGATAGCTGCCCATCTGGACTATGAAATCTGGCAGATGGATGTGAAGACAGCTTTCCTAAATGGAGAGCTGGACGAAGAGGTGTATATGATACAACCTGAAGGGTTCACATCCACAGATGAGTCTAAGGTGTGCAAGCTACAGAGGTCCATTTATGGACTTAAGCAGGCATCTCGAAGTTGGAACATACGTTTTGATAGGACGATCAAAACGTATGGCTTCGTTAAGAACAGAGAAGAACCCTGCATTTATAAGTGGGCTAATGGTCCAGTAGTAGTATTTCTTTTATTGTATGTGGATGACATTCTCTTAATCGGGAATGATGTCCCTGCATTACAGGGAATAAAGATTTGGCTATCGTCACAGTTCTCCATGAAGGATCTGGGAGAAGCTTCCTACATCCTAGGGATGAGGATCTATAGGGATAGATCCAAAAAGTTGCTTGGCTTATCCCAGTCCACGTACATTGATACTGTGCTGAAAAGGTTCAGCATGGAAAATTCCAAGAAAGGCTATCTACCGATAGGCCATGGAATTTCTCTCTCGAAGAGGGATTGTCCGACAACACCTCAAGAGAGAGAGCGTATAGGTAGGATTCCATATGCTTCGGCAATGGGATCTATCATGTACGCCATGACATGTACACGACCAGATGTGGCATACTCACTAGGGGTAGTGAGTAGATACCAATCTGATCCAGGAGAGAATCACTGGAAGGTTGTTAAAACCATCCTGAAGTATTTGAGAAATACTAAGGATCAGTGGCTTATATATGGTGAATCGGACTTGAGACTTATAGGGTTTACAGACTCTAATTTCCAGTCTGATCGAGATGATAGCAAGAGTGTGTCAGGATTTATTTTTACCCTTAATGGTGGGGCTGTCTGCTGGAAGAGTTCCAAGCAGCACACTGTGGCTGATTCAGTATGCGAGGCGGAGTATATTGCTGCATCAGATGCTGCCAAAGAAGTGGTGTGGCTGAGGAAATTCATCACCGAGCTCGGAGTAGCACCCTCCCTTGTTGGTCCAGTTCTGCTCTACTGCGACAGCTCTGGAGCCATTGCTCAGGCGAAGGAACCAAAGGCACACCAGCGGACGAAGCATATTCTGCGCCGCTACCATCTCATCCGGGAGATCGTGGATCGAGGTGACGTCGACCTTCAGAAGATCGACGGGAAGGAGAACCTGGCCGACCCATTCACTAAAGCCATTGCGGTGAAGGAGTTCAACGACTACAAGTCGAAGATGGGTATTAGATACTGCACCGATAGGCTTTAGGCCAAGTGGGAGATTGTTGGGAATAGTGTCCCAAAGCCAATCATCAGCCTGTTGACGGTTGTGCTCCTTTTGTATTAGTACATGAATTATAAATAAAATAAAAGTTATTTTGGTATTTTTTTCATCACAAATGTTTCATCTTCTAATGAACTCCTGTGTTGTGGTGAAGTCCTTAGGACTATTTAGACTCGACAAAGGAGGATTTGTCATTTAGTCCTTAAACATGTTCGCGACCAAATGATATGTTGTTACCAAGGATGACAATATTTATCGAGCATAGGTCGTTGTGTGCCATATGGGTTGGTTGTCCTCATAACCAAAGAGTGTGGAGACACTGGTATGGCATACAGGTGAGATGTAATGGTACATCTGCACTGAACGTGACCAACTCCGGAGCTATTTCTGCTGTCAAGATTTGCTCCGATGGGATATGGGTATAAATGTCCCTCCGACCTGAGACCGCCACGGTGACTTGCAAGCAACTCACTGCACTTAGGCACTGGACTACCTGAATTTCTAATTCAGTGACGGAAGGTTGCTGGGTGTAGTCAAGTACTTGACTTGTCGGTGCGTGTGTCAAGATGGGATTGACCACTCCAGTTTAGGAGCTGTGTACAGTCGTGTTTCAATTTAGCAAAACCTTGGCCAGGGTAGTCCTAGTGAGGAGTCACAGGACTAATTGAATTGAGCACGATTCGGATGATATGATCAGGGTTGACAGTTTAACTCTGAGTCATCCCAAACACAGGGGTCAAAAGGGATGAATTATACGGTAACCATATTCACGTAGGTTCTGAATGTTGCGATTGTGATTATTCGACCTATCGGTCGTCGGGTACCATTGCTAGATGGTCACTTCGATTAGTACAGAAATGAGTTCCTGTGCTACCGGCTTAGGTTCGAACCTGCGGGGTCACACACATTAGAGGTTCCTTTCTGATCTGATGGCTGATTATGAGTCTTATCTATCTGGGACTCTATGATTGAGAATTAGGATTCTCTAATCATGAGTTCCACATATTTTGGGTACCGAGGTCAAAATTTTGAATTTAAAATTTTGAATTTGAAATTTGAACTCTTTGATCAGGGTTTCATATCGATGGTCTCTGATCCCTGATTGCCCATCGGATTTGGACTCAACATTTATGAGAGGTTTAATTAGTGATTTAATCACTAATTAACTCAATTTGATTGAGTAATTATTTTTGGATCAAGTCCAATTGAATTGGATTCAGTTTGGATTGACCCGATTAGGTTAAATGTTGACCTAATCGCTAAGATGGTTTAGTCCCTGATTTGATCAGGGGTTAGGTTTAGTTAATTCCTGATTTGATTAGGATTTTATTAAGCCTAATTAAACCTAATTATATTGGGTTTAATTTGGTTTAATTGTGCTCAACCTATTTTAAACTAGGTTGGCTCAATTTGAATCAAACCATCTTGTTTTAAATTCCCTGCGTCACCCAACTTCCTTGCACCCATTTGAATTCACGAGAAGAAACTTCTCGTGAAATTTTTCTCACGTAAAACCCTTCCCCACGTCCTCATTTGTGCACCATATGGATGGATAAATTAATTAGTTAGCCATTCAAATTCAAAGCATGTTTGAATTTGAATGGATAACTTATCACTTGCCCTTTCATCCTTATCCATTTTGTGCGCCACATTACTTACATGAGAAAAGGTTTCTCGTGAAACTTTTCCACACACAAAGAGCCACGCCCCTTCTCTTCTCACGCCCAAAAGGATAGGGATAAGTTGGTTTTCGTTTGAATTTAAATTTGATTTGAATTCAAATGTGTAACCTCTTGTCTTTATCCTCTCACGCGGATAAAACACGTTCGACGTTGTTTTAAAAAGAGGAGAAAGGTGGGATGTGCGTAGAAAAATTAGGAGAGAAACTATGGGGCATGAGGAAGGCTTCTGCGCAAGGTGAAGGTCCAAAACCTTCCGAGAGAAAAAGAAAGAAAAGAGAGAAAATTGGGCGCAGGGTTTTTGGTGTGTACCCTAGGGTTTCTACCTAGGGTTCGGGAAGTGAGATTGGTGTGCCACGAGTGTCGTGAGTCCACCAAATTTCAGAGAGAGATCCATCAGCCTCTCAAGTAACTGTGCAGATGATCCGGAGCATCCGAGAAGTCGGCACACATCGATCAAAGGAGTTCGATCAACATCTGCCATCAAAAGGGTGAAATCACGAACTAGCATTCGTGAGGAGCTGATCAGACGGGAGCTTCGTGTGGATGATCCGCAGAGGCCAGATAGTTGGGTGGCTGCGACGTGATGATCAAAACCCTCCGACGGTGATCAGATTGCGGTGATCGACTACCCGCAAAAGGTGATGTGTTCTGAACACAGTACTGTAAAACGTTTACTGATTCAAATTTGAATTTCAAATTTAAATGCATGCTGTTGTATCATATTTAGATCCTAGTGTAGGTTAATTAGTTTTAATTAATGAGATTAATTAATAATTCTGCTGTAAAATAGTAATTTTGAAAAAGTTTTAAAATTACCATTTTGCCCCTGCACTAAATTTTCGCTTCACACGACACAGAGGAATGCATCCAGCTCTAGGATGAGATCGAGGAGCTCATTCGGCGAGGTCGGCTTGACAGATTCATCCGTCGTAGGCCTGAGGGTAGAGGAGACCGGCCAAGAGCCCTCCCACAGCCTGAACCGCAGAGAAGGGAGGAACAACCCGGGGACCGGCCCCCCATTGGGACCATC